>NW_003549650.1:2514-5163 GCF_000090795.2 Amphimedon queenslandica | reverse complement strand
GTTCTTGTTTGTGTTGATTTTTTAATAATATTTATAATATTTTTTCAGTTATAAACAATTGTGATACTTTGATTTTACACAAACAATAAGTTTCTTTATTATTGTTGTCATTGTTATGATTTTACAGCATTTATGAGGGACAGCACTGATTGAATTGAATAGATATGGTGCAGGAATATCTACTATACTGATGACAAGTGAAATGAATACTATAGTCTTGACGTGAATCATTGTTCAAGAAGTTCTATCTTCCCAGCAATCCTGTAGCTATTCCTGCAGGTTCTTCCTGTTGTCAAGTTCATATTATCATTAGTATTATAACATTAATTAATTGTTTTGTGTTTTTGAAATAAAATAATTCATTACACACTTGATATATGCAAGATTAATACCTTCTCTTAGCTGGAAACCTCCACTAAGTATTGCAATTTGATTCCAAGCATAGCTAGCCTAGCTAGGTAAAAAAATACTTGCTGTTCCCAGTTCTGAGATCTCCATCTGAGCATGCTCGACCACGCCCAAATTGTTGGAGCACATGCTTTTTGATTAACAAAATGGCGGCATGAGGTAAGCTGGTTCGATCCAACAGTCACAGTATGACTTCTTCCTTTCTTGGAGAATGATTCTAGGGGACAAGGACCTGCGCATACCCTGTTGGAGTAGAATGGTATAAGAATTAGCCTTCTATCACCAGGTAAGATTGATATCGACCGACAACTGGATTGACAGGAGATCATGATGATGATGATGATGATGAAGATGAAAAAAGGTGGCTGAACAAAACGGCCGGTTTGCAGATTTTTGATTTTTCTCCCAGAAAAGGTCTGGAGCCACGCTAGTGGTACCATTGGAGTCCTCTGGTCAAGATAAGGTCCTCTAAGAAGTCTGGTAAGCATAGGAGCTCGTTTTCCCGGTATAGCAAAGCTGCAAAAGTCGTGGCAGCCATTTTGTTTGGGGGTGAATCCTACTTAGTAACGCTACCGCGTTACTAATATGCAGGAGGTACAAGTGAACTACTGCCTATTTTAAAAATAACTGTATAAACTTATCACAATATATCCAATATCAGAAGTATAATGAAATACACTGAACTCAAATGATCTGGCTTAGGTACAGGTGTCCAAAATTATGAAAACTGAGCAGCTGTAAAATTATTTTACGCTGACGGCTCTCAAAAATTATATTTCGCTCTATGATAAGGAAAGCATAATTTGTTAGAGTTATTTCAAAATAATTTACCTACTAATTTTAAGGGGCAGTGATATCACGCCCAAATAACTAGTTTATAATCTAATATGAATGAGATATGGAAAGCACCTTTGTAGTCCTTGACTTGCACTCCAAGGAATAATGTGAATGTCAACTTGAGCTGTTCTCTAGTTTGAAAGATTATCCTGTGCATAAAAGAAGATGAAAGAAGAAGAAAATGTCTGAAGAATTTTGTAGAAATTTGAATTTTGGACTATTATACAGAAATCCTTCCGCTACACTACAGTCCAGTTTAAAGGTACCAGGAGAATCATTCAGTGAAGGAGAGCCCATCTAAGCCATTTATTAAGCTGTACAAGGTAAGATATAAGGGTTATAATCATTTGAAAATTCTAAATTTGGCCACCATCTTGAAAAATGAACCTCAACCCTACATCATGCAAAACGTCAGGGCAAAGCGCCTATGTAATGTGAAAATACAATGACTCGTTTAAAATGGAATTAGTGGTTAATTCGTAAGTTGTAGCAATGTCACTATGAGCACCACTATTTAACAGTTGACAATGATTTTTGTGAGATTCTATTGTCCTTTTTTTAAAACTGATTAGCTATTAACTGCCACAATAATAATAATTGTAGGTAAAAAGCATCAAGTATATGAACAATTACTGCCATAAAATTTTCAAGAATAGTTTTGTAGTGTATTCAATTTACATGTCTATTAATTGCGAGTGATTAATTTTTGTAATACTAGTTTTTGCGGAAAGAAATACAATTTTTCCAAAAAAGGTATTTAATATTAGTTTATTGATGGGGATAGCACTGTAATTAAGCTTATTTATGGAAGTCTATTCTTATCCATACCTTTGATTACATATCTTGAGCAACAACCAAACAAAATCTGCAGTTTCGAAAAGCACTAGATAGAGATTTATATCCTCCAAAAAATGAGATGCCAGATTTTCTGCTAGTGTCAACAAAATAGTCACATTAAACTCTCCTTTAACAATAAACTCAGCATCACAAATGTCGGACAAAAGGTTATCTTATCCTTGATGGCTTCGCAGAATGTAAAAAATTAAATTTTTAATAATTTGCCCAACAAAGAGAAATATTTAGCAAAAATGTCTTATTCAAGCATTGTGCATGTGTCGAAGTTAAATTAATAAATTTAGCATGCATGAAGTATAGATTAACTTACTTGACTGGGAAGGCATGCTATTAGCTGCTGCAGTGATTCAAGAAGTTGAACATTGTATGTACTATCTCTGGAACTTAAAAAATGTTACCTTTATGCTTCGTAAGCCTCATTTTTGTGCCTAACAACCTTTTTACTCCTTCTTTACGCATAGAAATAAATATTGACACAAGGTAAAGTGCTTTATATTAAACATACTACAGGTCCTAGATGATCAACAAGATACTTGTTTTGGCTAAAAG
>NW_003549650.1:0-1218 GCF_000090795.2 Amphimedon queenslandica | reverse complement strand
TGGGATGTATCCTACACATATCACACTTTAGTGATTTGACAGTGAGTGAAATGAATTTGTTGACCTTGAGGTAGGAGACAATATCAATCACAAAGATAAGTTAAAAGCAGTTGTATTGCCTTTGCTAAGTACTACTTTTGAGGCTTAATCTGTTTCTGTTTCTGCAATCACACCATTTCCATCCTATGAAGTACCATCTCATTCAATGTCTCGTATATCTGATATAAATGCACTTTTTGATGAAGTGCATGAGGAGGATGATATCTCACCTACTCAGTCTCCTCTTAAGCGAAACAACAAAAGACCGAGAGTAATTATACACTCCAACAGCAATGACAGTGGTAGTGAAGAACGGTTGAATGAGTTTTATAAGAGAGAGAAACTAGGTGATTAGAAGGAAAGTATTGCAAAAGCTACTCCTAAATCCCTCTTGATCACTCCATAGTGAAGGCGGCATTAGTGAAGTAAAAAAATTGAAGAAAGACAAAGATGTTGTTCCACTGTTCTAAAAATTTTCCACCTGACGTTGAAGTTGCTATTCAAATGGGAGAAGGTGGAAAGTCTGCTTGTAATCGTTTCTTGTGTAGTGTCTTACATGCTGTTTATAGTTATGAGACATACTCTTCAGAGAAAAATTTTTGTAATATTTCTACTCAAATTATGAGCAATTTCTATTTGTCACAGGTTTGTAATTTTAATTTTGTTTTATGCCTTTCTTTTATGAAAAGTAAAATGAAGAAAATATGTCGTCCCTAAAATTTAAAGCAGGAAAGTCCTTTGATTCAACATCTAAAGAGGGACGATCACTAATACTACATATGGCTGGAAAATCTCCTGGATCAGTCGACCTCATAAAACTTCCTCCAATACCAGCTGGAGGAGATGAAGTGTCATTTCAGCGTCATAATAGAGTCTTAAGAGCTGAGATTGCTAAAGGTCATAACAATAAGCAAGTTGTGTCAGAGTTCATGAGCATCACTTTCTTTATGCGCCGAGCAGACATTCTTCAATCCCCTTGTGACATTAATATTATATTTGAAAAGTATCCTTTTTTGCAAACTGATTTTGTATGTCTTTTATTTTAATTATTGAAGTTTTAAGTGTTTTTTGTCATAACTTTTGAACGACTTCAGTCTGATATGTTCACATGTGTCAGTGAATGATGATTTCCCGAGATATCTGCATGTATTTCAGCAATATTCAAGAGTCCTGAAGTTG
>NW_003549648.1:3045-5169 GCF_000090795.2 Amphimedon queenslandica | reverse complement strand
TACTGACTGTCATATTAATGTTAGAGAAGAGGGAACTGGGTCCACTCCATTACATAAAGCATGCTATAATGGATCACTGTCAATAGTAGAATATTTGATATCTAAACCACAGTGTAACATTGAAGCTATGGACTATAAAGGAAACCAACCACTTCATTATGGAGCATGTCAAGGACACAAGGAACTAGTTTCAATATTAGGAAAGAAAGTGAGCAAGTATGGTTTATATAAATGTATGGAATCAGCAAAGCAACTAGCAGAACCAGATATAATGAAACTGTTAAATAATCTTTATGAAGATAGGAGATCATTATTTGATGCATGTGAATCAGGAAATGTAGACATTGTACATCATCTTGTGATTGACAAACACTGTGATGTTAATGCTAAAGAGATGAATGGCTATACACCATTACATTATGCATGTAAAAAGGGTCATTTTGAAATTGTTAAAATTTTGATTAATCATCCACAATGTAATACTGAAGCTGAAGACAATTCTAATGACAGACCACTTCACAAAGCATGTGAATCAGGAAATGTAGACATTGTACGTCATCTTGTGATTGATAAACACTGTGATGTTAATGCTAAAGAGAGGTTTGGCTATACACCATTACATTATGCATGTGAAAAAGGTCATTTTGAAATTGTTAAAATTTTGACTAATCATCCACAATGTAATACTGAAGCTGAAAGCAATTATTCTAATGACAGACCACTACACAAAGCATGCAAATCAGGAAACGTAGACATTGTACGTCATCTTGTGATTGATAAACACTGTGATGTTAATGCTAAAGGGAGGAGTGACTATACACCATTACATTATGCATGTGAAAAGGGATATTTTGAAATTGTTAAAATTTTGACTAATAATCCACAATGTAACCTTGAAGCTGAAGACTATTCTAATGACAGACCACTACACAAAGCATGTGAATCAGGAAATGTAGACATTGTACGTCAACTTGTGATTGATAAACACTGTGATGTTAATGCTAAAGGGAGGAGTGACTATACACCATTACATTATGCATGTGAAAAGGGATATTTTGAAATTGTTAAAGTTTTGACTAATAATCCACAATGTAACCTTGAAGCTGAAGACAATTCTAATAACAGACCACTACATGAAGCATGTGAATCAGGAAATGTAGACATTGTATGTCATCTTGTGATTGATAAACACTGTGATGTTAATGCTAAAAGGTGGAATGGCTATACACCATTACATAAAGCATGTGAAAGTGGTCATTTTGAAATAGTTAAAATTTTAACTAATCATTCACATTGTAATATCGAGGCTGAAGATGAGTACAATATGAGGCCATTGCATGTTGCATTAAATAAGCGATCTCCTGACATGAACATTGTCAATTATCTTGTTGAAGTTAAACGTTGTAATACTCATGGGATAACCACTTATTATAGGAAGGCTAGTAGTTACCTTCATATTCATCAATCCAGTGGTATAGCATTATTACGTGTTGTTAAGTGTATATTGACAGGTCCTCCTGGTGCTGGTAAGAGTACATTAAAGAAGAGACTCCTCAATCAATCTCTTGATACAGGTCCTTCTCTTAGTACTGGTGTAATTGATGCAGCTGTACAAGTTAATTCATTTCGTAAACTATCACAGCACAATGCAGTAGTGACTACAGAATGGAAGGAACAGGAACTTGATGAAGAAGCTGTACTGATCACTAAGAAACTATTACCAGCAAACAACACATCAAATGAAAGTACTAGACCTACCGCACCTCTTGAAACATCAGTTGAAAGTACTGGTATACTTCAACCTACTTCAGTGGATGAGACAGTAGGTCTAACTTCATCAACTGAAAACAGGCAAGAATCACCAGAAGGAATTGATTTGTCTCCTATTACTAGTCAACAAGGCAATATCAATGTTTCTACATCTTCACCAGTGTACATGGAAGCAGCAGCAATTGACACAGTTGTCATTGATGAGAGTTCAATTATGGAGCATGAAAATATACCCAATTCACCTGCAAAAATAGTGAATTGTGAGGAAGAAGAGAGTAATACTGAAGTACAAAATAGCAGTTCAGTAAATGATTGTGTCAAAGGTTTATCAGATTATATAATGAAGATACCTGT
>NW_003549648.1:0-2796 GCF_000090795.2 Amphimedon queenslandica | reverse complement strand
TAAAGTAGAAGGTCTGGAGGATATTATTATCACTGACCTTCAACTGGTGTTTGATCGTATCACTAATCTCATCACTACATACTTTTCTTTTGAACAGTTAGGTAGTGCTGCTGTGGAGAGAGAGTTTCGTAAAAATGGACACTTTTCAGAGTCACAACTAGATGAGATGTCATCAAGAGAGAAAGGTGATCCTCTTAATACAAAAAGATTAGTAGCACTACTAAAGCATCTTTATATTGTAGCTGGCCCTATGAAAGATAAAGTTGGTAGAAAAACTGTCAAGTATTACTTTATGCCTTGTGCTCTAAAACCAGCAGATGTAGAAAGAGAGGAGAGAGATGGGTCAGTTAGTCCAGGTCCTTTATTGATATGTTTTGAGTGTGGGTATACTCCTGTTGGTGTATTCTGTTGTCTAGTAGTGTATCTTCTTGATCAGAAGACAGACCAAGTATTGGAATGGAAGTTAACTGGAAATGATCAATATCGTAACAGGATTACCTTTCAAGTTGGAAAATACCATGATAAAGTTACCTTAATCAGTCATGCTACTTACCTTGAAGTCTGGGTTCAGCAAATAAAAGGCTCAAAACTGTTGACAAGTGATTTACTGTCATCATTACACAAAGGACTAGTCACAGTCACACAGTCACTCCATTACACTTACAAGTCAAAGCATATGTTTGGAGTACCATGTACATGCACTGCAGTACCTCATCCTGCTGTGATTGACTTTAATGAAGAAGCAACTAAGTGTGTGAATGGAAGAATATTGGAGTTTAATGAGAAGCAATTGTACTGGTCTAAAAAGGTACATCTAATTGGAATTTTTATTGGTTTGTTACATTTAGTTTTATAGGTTGTTGATCTAAATACTAAAATTCAAAAATCAAACACAAGCAAAATACATCTACCATCTGGTATTGTAGCAACTTCAGAAAATGAAAGTAAATTTTATTATTTTTTTGACTATATAGTTAATTATACTTATTGCAACAGTTCTTCCAAGAAACATCTTTCAAAGCCACTTGGCTAACATTACTGATGCAATTTCATCTGATGTTACACATGTTGCTGTTGATCTTTGTACTAAATCATTAATACCTACAACTTTAAAGAATGATCTTTCATCGCTTCTTGGTGTATCTGACTTTGACAAAGCCAACAGGATCACTAGCTTCATTCACAAGCATATAATATCTAATCCTACAGTTGAAGCTGCTGAATATCTCACCACTGTTTGTAATGTGTTATATCAACAACATAACATAACATTAAGAAACATTGCTGCTGATATTTGTAAGGAATTAGGCAAACCAATTACAAAAGGTATGAATTATGCGTTATAGTTTTGTAAATAGTTTTGTTAGGCAAGAAAAAAACTAAAAGTAAATCTTACGCTAGTGAGAGAGTACATATTGATGATGATACTGCAAGAGAAAGACAATCGAAAGATATGCAAGGTACACATGTATATGTCACAATTAATGCAGCATTTAGTAATTAAATAGGAGAAATGTTAGTAAATAAAAGATTTAAATTATCTGAGCTATCTGAAACAAATGGCAACACACAATCTTCAAGCAATACTAGTAGTGTATTGGGACTTAGAAGACACAGTGAAGATGAATCCTCTGAATCTGTTTTAACAAATAAAAAACAAAGATTTTTGTCTGATGATGATGATTATCCTCCTCCCTCTCCTCTAGATAAAGGATATGGTAAAAAATCAACTGGAAATAAACCACACAGAATAAAAACTGGACAGCCCTCTGGTAGTAATTAAAATATTTATTCAGATCGTGTTATTTATATCTCTGCAGATGAGGTTAGAAAAAGAAAACAAAATGAAGGTCATGATGGTTCATCAAGAAGTAAAAGGTTTAAAATATCTGGTAATGACACCACTGCAGAAACAACTATTGAACAGGAAAGCTCATTGTCTCATAATGCAGGTATTATGTCTATGGCAACTTTTCACACAAGATGTTTTCATGTCATAATATTAATGTTTCGTTATTTCGTGTATATGCAGATATCCTGTTGGAAAAGAAGCCACAAATGAGTGATCTTATTAGGTTATTTCAATCTTCTGATGCTCATTATATGCTCATTGGGGCTGCATTAAATGTTCAAGTGGATGACCTGTTACCTAATCCACAGTCAACTACTAGTAATCTCATACTAGTGTTCCAGAGATGGTTAGTCTCTGATAAAAATGTGACCTGGAGAAATATTCTGCAAGTTTGTGAAGATTATCCTGATAAGCTTGGAAAAGTAAAATCTGATGTGGAACAATTTCTTTCATCAGATAGAGCCTGTACAAATTATCTTCAATAAGGTACAATGCCTTTATCATTACACACACTTAAGATCCTCCCCTTCTTCTAGATATCAACTGGTTCTAAGAAATAATGCAAGCTACATATGGTATATACATTTAAATTAGCTTTACTTTCATAATTTTCATTTATAGATAAATTATAGATATAATTTCATTATAGATATAGATACACACTATCACTTATCATTATACTTTTGTCACTTAACATTTTTGTTTATAAATGATAAAACCATACAATTTTGACATTAAAAATATTAAATATAAATTAATGTAATCATAATAGTCATTTCACAAATCATTTCTTGAAGGAGGAACAATCTAAAACAAAAAGAAGATAAATACACAATGTCCTCTTGACCATCTCATCCTCTTCCTCTCTCTCTCTTCTCAGGATCCATTATTCTCTCTCTCCCTTACCTTCACTTGTTGTCACCTCCTCCTCCTCCTCCTCCTGT
>NW_003549646.1:1871-5176 GCF_000090795.2 Amphimedon queenslandica | reverse complement strand
ATCACTGAGTCCTCCAGATCCTTGAGTATTAACTGAGAGCAGTAACTTTGAGAATAGTCATCCAGTGCAGGTTTGAGCCTACCGTAGGCTCCACGGTGAGTAAAGAGCACCTTCGAGCAGGAAAAAGTAGACTTTGAGAATAGTCCTCCAGTGCAGGTTCCATACTACTCAACGGTGAGTAAAGAGTACCTTCGAGCAGTAAAGTGTAAAGACTTTCAGAGTAGTCCTCCAGTGCAGGTTCGATACTACTCCACAGTGAGCAAAGAGCACCTTCGAGCAGTAAAGTGTAAAGACTTCGAGAATAGTCCTCCAGTGCAAGTTTGATACTACTCCACGGTGAGTACAGAGCACCTTCGAGCAGGAAAGGGTAAAGACTTTGAGAATAGTCTTCCAGTGCTTGACTGCAGGTTCGAGTACACTCCTCCTGGGGAGTAAAAAAGGAGCACCAACTGTTTGAGGCTCTAAACATTGCTTTTATCCATGCTGTTGATTTCAATTCAGTGCGTGGGAAGACCGCCCAGGTCACGTGGTCTTCATCTTCTGACTTGGATAACACCATGTACCAAGAGCTGACCTAACATGATAGTCGACGCTTTGTTGCTGTATATGGCAAGCTGAAACTTGAACTAAAGATCTATAAAATAGACTGGTTAGTTTTTATTGTAAAATTTTGGCTCTAATAGCAGAGCTATTTAGAAATTAGTAGCGAAGGGGTGGAGCGAGATATTAATTAGCCAGAACAGCTATGCAACTGCGATCTTTTTGTATGCAAAACTTCATTTGGTACTGTAGTCTGTGTAATGGCACATTTTACCATAATTAGTGGTGGGCGATTCTGGCCAAAATGGATTTGATGATTTCAATCCCATACTGATCAATATCAGCCAATGTTGGGAGTATCAATCCAGCTTTGATATGATATTTAGGCCACACCTATGGAGTCACACCCCTTATGATTCACTGTTTTTTGCCGATATTTTCATGCACATGTATCTACGTGTGTGTATAATGTTATTAACATATTAAATTTTTTATTAATATTATTGAACCTTAACAAGTGGGTGTGGTCATTGTATCAATCTAGTTTTTAAAAAATTCGATACAGTAAAATACCATTTGTATCAATAAAATATTGCTAAATCGCCCACCACTAACCATAATTTAATTTTTGTTGCCATATTAAACTACAATTGTAAGCCATTTTATTGCGTCACATAAAAAAGATGGCAATATGGAAGGGGTCTGGTTAGATAAAAGAATCAACACTAATTTGAAACTAGAAGTGTGTCTTTAAATGTATTTAATTTTATCATAAGTGGCTCAGAGAGATTACTATTTTTATTATTAATTTTTTATGCATCTTATGTTCTGTACAAAGATTGAGCTGCTTCTGATTAAATTTGTTTTTTTTTGAAATTTTTGAATTTGCTGCAATAGATACCTCGTGGTATTTTATCAAAAGCGGCTCATCAATTTTCCTTTTATTACATTTCTTGGCCTCAAACAGCTTTGCATAGGCGAGAAGTAGGTACTGCTTTTGTCTATCATTCACTCTGTCTGCTATCTTTTGTCTTTCAGTCAGAGTTAATATTGTTAGTATGTTATGGGAGATATAGTTACTCTGCTATTAAAGATGTTGACTGTCACCCGTGGTATGAAAGGTCATCTGTAATGGTCTCTTATAGAAAATCATAATACATACAGATGACCTTTAAGGCCCCCATACACTAAGCAACATGTTGCTTAGTGTATGGGGGCCTTTATAACCAGCCACACCAGAAACCAAGATCTGTTAATAAGACCCCATTCAAGTACAATAATCATTTATTGGACCACAAACCAAACCCACACCATTCAGCTACTGTTCAAGAGGAGGACTCCCCAGAGCACAGACTATCCTTTGTTAACCCTAACTGGTAACATCCAACCTATTGTCCTCACAATGGAAGTGAATGATTTAGACCTCTCAATGGAGCCTGACATATGCATGTCTTTTTTTGATAGGTTTTTTGGGTAACTTCAAAAATTGTAGAAAATTCAATTTTGATCAAAATCAGCGCAAAATTTCTACACAACAAAAAACATGTACATGTACATGCATCAGAAAAAATTATGAAAATGGAGAATTTCTAATAAAAAGTTTGACTCAGACTATATGTGCAGTAGAGTTACTAAAAAGAATTCACCACAAAGCAATAGTAGGACTTTTACTCAATTTTGGAGCAGCTTGAAATGTTCATAAAAAAATAGTTTTGATCGGAATTGGCTCAAAATTTATAAACAACATAAGAATGTGTTTATGTATCAGTAATTTTTTTTAATTGAAAAAATCTATGTCCTTGTGATTTTTTGCCAAAATAATTATGTCTCCTTCCCAATTTTTGACCCACTTGAAAATCCAGCGAAAAGAAGCTGCTTGAGCACTAACTATGCTAAAATACTGTGGGAAACCCAGTCTAACTGAATGCAATTTTGGGCTTTGACAAATTATATGTTCACACGTGTTTTTTAGATCCACTTAAGGTGAACATCCACTATGCCACTCCCATAACAGGATTGTCTTGTCAAATGAGTATACATCACTCGTTCTACTTCACCCAAAACAGGGTGAACAGGTGTAGTTGTAATGGGTGTTACTTTAATTGTTGGTCTGAATTGACATGTCATGTACCTAGTACATTTTAGTACCTCATTATACACCACTCTCCCTCCCTCCCTCCCTCTTCCCCTCCCACCTCCCGCCCTCTCTCTCTTTCTCTCTCTCTTTCTCCCTCCTCCCTCCCCCCATCCTTCCCCTCTCTCTCTCCAGATTGTTCCTTTAAGACACATGGAGTCCTCCCTCTCCTTTCTTTCTTAGTTGTGTGTATGAGAGTTTTACTCCCTCTCAAGCAGCTGCCATGTCATTCTAAAATCCTGTAGTGGTGGATGAAGACGTAATACAATCCAGTTCTTTTTCAAGTGAGATTTAAAATTGTAATGACAAACTTGCAAATTTTTGAAAGCCTGCTTTGCAACATTTTAGTACATGTAGTTCTAGTTATACATGTACATGTATAGTGTAATCACTATATTAAAGGGATTTTGTAATGCCCTTATTGGTACTAATTAACCAACATTGTACATTATACAATGTATTTAAGGTCAAAAAGTGTTGGCCCAATGGTGTCCTTAATAAAGTGTACTATATGCATGTAGTACTGGTCCTTGGCTAATTGTCAAAAATTTCTATGAGGAAATTTTCTGTTTTTGAGGTTAATAATGAAGCAATCATTGCAATTAATCTCCCATCATATCAACTACTGGTT
>NW_003549646.1:0-1558 GCF_000090795.2 Amphimedon queenslandica | reverse complement strand
TCTCTAGCTGCATGGGTACGATATTTTAATATTCAAATGAAAAGCAAAGGTTAAAAAGGTCAGTTCACATTTCCATGCATTTATATATAATTTTGTAATGTAATATTTACACAAATATCTCTCTTAGTATTGGCCATTCCTTAATTACTCTTTAGCTCTTTTGCAGCATGTAGATGCTCACACTTTGTTTGCATATGTTATAAAAGCACTGTCAGCACATTTAGCTTTTATCTGTACTGATTGTTGACATAAGGGCTAGGTCTATTATGTTTATGTAAACTTCATTAAGGAATTGTTGGTCTCAACATGTACCTAGTACATGTACATTTCTACTACCTCATTACATAATTCCCCTCTCTCTCTCTCTCTCTCAGCATATGTTATGCATGTACATGTCAATGCATAAATAATTTATTAAGTGCCAAACCCAAACCTAGCCTTAAGTAATAATAACACCTAATAAATAATAATTGTCTAAAGCACATAGTCAAGCACATTTTAAGTTTATAGTGCCAGAAGAAAAGAAACCAATACCTTCCAGTATGTAGTGGTAAGCCTAGTTGTTAGATAATAATCATAGGCCCTGTATATCTAGTGTCAGCACACATGTAAATGTACAAGACATATTGGTAACAATAGCTTTTTGAGGCAGGCAGGGTGGTGAGAGTTTGGCCATTAAAAACATTTTGTCCCCAGTTCCAGTTCTCAAGACCGCACTGCCTAGCCTGCTGTTCACCACGGCTTTCATGCTAACACAGTAATTGTAAAAGTTTGTTTATATTGTCACATGGTATGACGACAATTGGTGTCTCTGAGTCATGAAAAGAGGGTCGAGGGCGAGGTGCTAGGTAGATAGCCAGGAAAGAAGCCTAGGCTGGTAGGCAGACTAGGAGCATCAACTGACTGTGGCCAACACTCTGACGTCTGACTATTGACAAGAGTTGGAAGTAGTGTCCTCTCTTAAACCAAATGTCATTTCATTAAATCTCTCTCTCCCTCCCCCTCCCCCTCTTTCCCTCTCTTTCTCTCTCCTTCACTCCCTCCTTCTACCTCCTTATCTCTCCCTCTCTCTCATTTTCCCTCCCTTTCCCTCCCTCTCTCCAGATTGTTCCTATAATCTTGGAAAGAGACAGATCATTGAATTCTCTCTCTCTCTTTCTCTGGAAACTGGTTCCTGATACGATCATCCTATAGCTGTGGATGAAGATGTGATTTAATCCAGTTCTTTGTCATATGAGTTTAAAGGGTAAGTTCAATGCATTTTTGAGGTATTTTTTTTATTTGCTTAATATGATTGCCTGACCATACTAACGATGTGTTCCAACTCCCATTGTCTGAAAAAAATTATTCACTGAGATATGAGCCTTCAAAAATGCCCATTTTTCCTTCCTGCCAGGTTACTTCCTGTCAGTGGGTGTGACTAAACGTGACGTCACTAGAGGCATAGTTGCAGTTAATCCATTCCTTTACAGGGGGAAATAATCCTTTATTCTCATGCCTAGTAATGTAATAGCACTAATTTAATGATTAGAATCATTAGCTTTCATTATTCTAAGCA
>NW_003549643.1:4153-5190 GCF_000090795.2 Amphimedon queenslandica | reverse complement strand
TGGACACATGTTATGATGTTGGACACACCTTGTAGCATTGTGATGGTACACATGTTAAGACTCAATAGTGACATTGTACATTTACAAGTACACAAGACCTTGAAGGCTTGAACATTATGTTATGATGTTAGGGGCACCATTATGGGGTACATGTTAAGACTCAATAGTAACATTGTTAATTTACAAATACAAATGTCTTTGACTACATGTTATGCTGTGCCCCATTGTGTACACATAATGGTGACATTAACAATGTCCTAATATGGCTTACGCAAAAAGTGGTCCAAGTTCCCCTCTGATCAAGGCCAGTACAAGAGGAAGACCAACACAGGTTGGTACCAGATACAGTAGAGCTGGTTGTGCTGCCTTGAATATGTGCATGATGGCAATGGTGGTCCCGAGACCAATGATGTAAGCTATGAAACTGGTGTAGAAGTAACCTCTAAATTTTGATGGGTGGTGGCTACAAAAAAAGCAGAAAGTCAATCAAAATTTTTAATTGGTGACTTACTTAAAATCAAATCGACAAAGGAGGGCAATAAAAAGTCCTGCAAAAAATGAATAAAAATTATTAAACACTAAAAGAGGTTTCCATACCTGGTATAACAATATCCCCTAGGCCAAGCATCCCAAAATTTGAAGCGTCCATTCCATTCTCGGGAAGATCCAATGGAACCATCACTATATAAGGAAAGGCAGGGTCACATGATAGTCACATGACTTGGGTTTCGTTACATTTGATTGGAGCGTCAAAGGATTTAGCTACAGTTACCATGACATCTGTTCCAAAAACCTGGAATGGAATTAGATAAATTTGAGAAGAAGGGAGGAAAATTGAAATTACCCAAAATATATCATAAAGGAAAAGACCTCCTAGTAATGTACAACCAACAGGAATACTGAGGAAGAGAGGAGGAAAAAGGAAGAGAACAAATGAGAAGAATAAGATCACAAATTGTAGTAATACATACACGTACCTATGTACAATTGTACATGTATATCTGGGTGAATTACAAAATAGAAATTCATTAAAAATC
>NW_003549643.1:0-3007 GCF_000090795.2 Amphimedon queenslandica | reverse complement strand
CGCTGAAGAAAATCATATTTAGAACCATGTTGACTAGATCCTTTGGAAGATACTGAGGAAAGAAAGAGAACGAGTGAGGGAAAGGAGAGGGAGAAAGAGAATGAGAAAATCTCTACGAATATACATATAAACAGGAGAGGGTGTGGCTCAAAACTTAATTAATTTTTATTTATTAGTACCTTGAAGATCATGTATAGACTAAATAATGCGACACTGGCGTAAATCGGAAACATGGCCGCCTCTCTCATACGAATACGCTCCTCGGCTTGTTCTCCTTTTTTCTATAAACACAACAGAATATCACGTGATGGTCACGTGCTACATGATTCCCAAACCTTTAAGTTGTAATGATAAACAACAGAACGGAGTGAGCCTATAAATATAGGGACCAGGGCCATTGCGAATAGGAATATATAAGCCGTGGCTAGTCCTTCCCTCGAGGCTGCTTCTCTTCCCGAGACATTAGAGGCCAGGCTCTCGTTATTCTCGGTTTCATTGTAGACAATAGAGTCAGTGTCAGCCATTGTGGTGCGATTGAGCAATATAGGCGTGGTCAAAACTGGTTATTAATGTTTATTAATAAAGTGGCTATAAATAGAGTTAGAGAAAGAGCAGGAGAAGTTAGTCAAGGAGCAGTAAGTAACTGCAGTTGAATCCTAGGAGTGAGTCCCTGGCAGGAGCTAATTGCAGTATTTGGCTGTTAGTCTGGCCACTCATGGGCCATGGCATATCGTGGCCGTTCATTTATGGCTTGATCTACATTTGCACTGAGGCTGCATCCTGACTCTGACCTGGTCTGCGGGGCCCCTGCGAGACGTTAACTGTGACCATGCTGTAGGTCACAGCATGTAGTATCTATGGTTACAGCCTCAACACTTGTAGCCCAACAAAATGTGATTGATATGATAGCTAGGAACAGGCTAGTTTCGCCAAGCTAAAAAGTGGGGGAATCCGGCTGATCTGTGCCTTGGATAGCTGTGACCGTGCTGTAGGTCACAGCTTAGACAATGGAACATCTGTGTGGCTTGTGCAACAAGCCTGAATGAAAAAGTTTTTGGCTTGTTTTTTAAACTTGGGCAAGCTTGTAGTTTTCTAATAGGCTTGAAAACATTAACACAGTCTCCATCTGCTCCAAGAATGTATACATCATCTTCCCTGTGAGATGATATACAAAATACGAAAGAGTCATACCCAGTGTGGTCAATATGCCATGGGTCCCTGCGAGATGTTAACTGTGACCGTGCTGTAGGTCACAGCCTCAACAAGTGAAGCCCCCAGCTCACAACAAAGAGGCTGCTACTACTGTGACGAACCAGGAACCCTCATCATGAGTGGGGAATGAGGCTGTGACCGTGCTGTAGGTCACAGCCTCAAGACATGCAGCCCAACCTAATGTCAATGCTACATGATGAATAGCCAGTAAAAGGCTAATGAGTGGGAAATGTGACCATGCTATAGGTCACAGCAACCGTTATCTCTTTGATTTTGATGGATTGGTTGATCCATCAAATACAGGGTAAGGGTTAGCTTGCCGCCTAGATACATTATGAGATGATAACCCAGTTGTACGAAGTGTAGCGACAACAGTGAGGGACTCATGGCCTGGAATATGATGAACTGCACTTTGTGAAGTCTGGGAAAAAGAAAGAAAAAGGGATATGTCCCCTACAGATCAAGATCAGGAAATTGCAAGATCAACCTGCAACGAGAATCGCCTTAGCACACCCTTCAGCTAATTCTCTCACTGTAAAAAAAAGTTAAATCAGTCACTAACATGTATTATTATGTTAACCTACACATTCCGGGGCATTTCATTAACAGTCTTCTGATTTCTTTTTGTGACTAAAATGTTCATTACTATAATCACTTAATCCCATGGTAACTGATCTACATTTGCAGACTGCAGCCTGGTCAGCTGTGACTGTGCTATAGGTCACAGCGTCAACACTTCACAAACCAAGAGCCCTCATCAGTGGAGATGTCTGTGGGTTAACTATGACCGTGCTGTAGGTCACAGCTCCATTGGCCAACTGTTAGTAAGACCGTACTGTAGGTTGCAGTAAACCGTGCTGTAGGTTTCAGCCTTCATGGTATCAGAGACATACTGAAGCTGTGGGACTCCAAATCTGGAAAATAGAAATATAATTTTAATTTTGAATAATGAATTGTTTTATAACATGTTTAAATGTTATAATAATTATTAAAATTCATGTCCCTACCTCAAGTCAAGGTCTGAGCGATCCCAATGCTGAAAAAATCATACATAATTGTTTTTAAAAACCGTGTTGAATAGATTATCCTTTTTAAAGAAAAAAGAGAGAATATGAAAAGGTTATATATGTACAAACCAAGTATAAATGCAATGCTGGCATAAATGAAAAACATAACTGCCTCTCTCATACAAATGATATTATGCTCCAAGCTTGGACTGCTCTACATGCATCACGTGATCTCAATCTTTACCCATTATGACTAGCTGTGGCCAATCCTTTCCAAGAGGTTGCTGCTCTAAGACTCTCCTCCGTTTAATTGCATACAATTTTGTACAAAAAAGAATCTGTCATTAGTGTTGAATGGTCAGCTGGAGCAAAGATCAGCCATTGTAGCTAGCTGCTGAACAAACTGGGTGTAGCTCATTAATTGCAACATGTTTGGATAAAAATGAATTTAATAATAAACAGATAAGCTAGACTAAAAATAATTGAAATAGGCAAAAATAATGAGAAAAAAAATACAAACATCAATCATCAATATCAATATTAAAATCAAGTCCCAGTTCATTCTGAATTACTTCAATCCAGTCCTCACCTAAAGCTATTGCTGCATCAGCATAACTGCCTCTTACAGCAATGAATGAGTTTAGAAACTTTTGACAGTGCTCCTCCACTTTAGGTAACTTCCTCTTGAAACTAAGACTAGACTTGAACTCATCAATGCACTCTTCCATTAAAGGAGCTTCTCTAACTTCATTACTAATAAGCTTAGCTGTGTACAACTGATTGACAAG
>NW_003549642.1:3174-5192 GCF_000090795.2 Amphimedon queenslandica | reverse complement strand
TGGTGTGGTTACGTCTAAAAATAAATTAATAAATAAATAATAATAAATTATCAACTGAGTATGAATGTATTTATTGTATTGGAAGTTTGGCTCTACCAAATATACAGTTTTTTCCTTAATTTTAGTTAACTTTGACCATTAGCTAAACACAATTGATGTACATGTACATGAATAAATTACTAATAAATTACTAATAAATTACTAATAATTACTTTATTATTGATGAGAGAAGGTTAACAGCTGCATCCAGTTGATCAGGAGGAATGGGAGGAGGAGAAGGTAAGGACTCACTGCTGCTCTTCCTCTTGTCACTTCCATAACTATCATCTATTAATAGTAACAAACATAACTAACACACATTGATATTAATAGTAACACATCTACTATAAATAGTAACACATATACAATGCAGATGTAGTATTTATTATAAATTCAAATACAGATGCCTGATGTCAAAATAGTAATTAAACAAGATGATTTTATAGCTAGTTCAACTGTTTCAGCGTAAAAATAATTTGTGAACACAATCAACGGATCAAATTGATCAGAAAATTTTTGCTTGAAAAAATTTTATAAACAAAAATAATTTTTTAAACAAGAAATTAAAATTTTGACAAAATTTTTGACAGACAGAAATTCGGAGCTATAGAGTATTCCATGTATAGCTATGTACATGTACATGTGTTTAACTTTTTTTCATCGTCTCTCTCTCTTTCTCATAGCTCAGTTAATGATATTCATAATGTGTGTATTGAATTCCTGATGTGTGGGCGGGTATCAATGAATCTAATTAACTGATCACAAGATGTCCTTAGAGCGGGACAAGTGTTGGGATGCGTTTAGAAGAGTAGATCATAAAGAAGCTGTTCGCTTACTACCATTAGTGAAGGAACCGAATAAAATTAAAGACGAATATATATGGGATAATGTTAGTTTACTTCATTTGTCTTCAGGGAATGGCTGGTTAGATGTTACAAACGATCTCATCACTAAATATCACTGTGACCCACACAAAAGAGATAGTAGAGGTTGGACTTGTCTTCATTGGGCTGCAGTATATAATCATATTGATGTGATGAGATATCTCATTGATGAGTGTCACTGTGATCCAAAGGTTCCTAGTCAGTTTGGAGAGACTGTTCTTCACATAGTAGCTAATAATGGATCACTTGATTTCATGAAGTACTTGATCAATCATCATCACTGTGATCCAATGGCTACTGACAATAGTGGTGAGACTGTTCTTCATCTTGCTGCTGGACACATTGATATTGTAAAGTATCTCATTAATGAGTGTCACTGTGATCCAATGGCTACTAACAATAGTGGTGAGACTGTTCTTCATCTTGCTGCTAGACACATTGATATTGTAAAGTATCTCATTAATGAGTGTCACTGTGATCCAATGGCTACTAACAATAGTGGTGAGACTGTTCTTCATCTTGCTGCTAGACACATTGATATTGTAAAGTATCTCATTAATGAGTGTCACTGTGATCCAATGGCTGTTGACAGTGAGGGGCGGACACCTCTTCACATTGCTGCTGAATGGGGTTATTATGCAGTTGCTGAATATTTACTATCAACTGGTAAATGTGATCCATTGGCTAAAGACAATGACGGGAGAACACCATTTACACTAGCTAAGGAGAGAGGTGACACTGATACTCTTTCTGTCTTGAAGAAGTTTGGTGGTATAAAATCATCTCATCCAATTGATTCTTATGTTAACGTCCTCCTTGTGGGTAATCCTGGAGCTGGTAAAAGTACTCTTAGTCATGTCATCAATGACACAGCTACTCGTTCTATTGTTCTTGGTTCCTTTAGAAATGTTGGAGGGGTAGTGCCCTGTACTGCTGGCATCATTCCTTATAAACTACAACACAGGACACTCGGTAACATCATTCTTCATGATTTTGCTGGTCATTCCGAATACTACTCCAGTCACAGTGCTGTCATTGAGTATCTGTTACAAGGTTCTGGTGGTGTCTTCCTCATAGTAGTCAATATATTGGAGA
>NW_003549642.1:0-2076 GCF_000090795.2 Amphimedon queenslandica | reverse complement strand
GACACCATCGACTCCAATAAAGCTAGGTATGTTATAATATGTACTATCACAATTGTCAAGTAGTGGGAGTGTAGACTGTACAGTGTATATACACATTATTAATTATTATTTTTATAGATATTAAAGATCTTGCTGATGTCATTAAAGAATTAACATCAGATCAACACTTGCCCTGTTCTGTATGGTATGAACTAGGTCTACAGTTAGGATTATATGATGACAGACTAAAGGATATAAAAGCAGACTATGGAGAATCAGTGGAACGTTTCCGTGAGTGTATGTCTGCCTGGTTAAGAGGAGAAGATAAAGTGAGAGAGAAAGGAGGTCCCAGTTGGTCATCATTAGCTACAGCACTAGATACAATAGAAGAGAAACCTATTGCTAGTTACATTAGAGATAAATATTGTCCATCAAATAGTTGATTGACTACCTTAGAGTGACTTTTAATTGCGGGTACTAAATTTTGTGATTTTAGCACAAGGTAGATTTTGCTGGTATTAAAAATTGCGATTAAGTAATTATTACCAATAGTTATATGGCATCATGATGTCATTATTAATAATTGCGTGTATTAATAATTGCGATTTTTAACCCAAATGCAAAATTCGCAATTAATAGTACCCGCATTTAAAAGTAACCTTAAGGTAGTTTAAATGTTTAATTGTTTTATTTCTTATTCTATTATTTCAAGATAGTTACATTAAGTGAGCTAAAAATTTTTTTTTAAAGTTTAAGTCAATCCCGGCAATAAATTTTTTGTACATAGTTACTATAGTATCAATTACTACTATAAATATTACCATTAATTTTACTACAATGGCACTCTTTGTTCTTACTATACATAGTATAACTGTCAGTGTTACTAATAATAGTATGTATCACTTATCACTATTATAAATAGTGCATGTTTTACATGTATCATTGTTACTATAAATAGTATCAGTGTTACTATAAATAGTATCAGTGATACTATAAATAGTATATCCTTTACCTCTGTTCCTAAGGAAGAATGACACTATGTCCAGCTGCCTCAGTTCCAGTGCAGTCTCCAGTGAGACAGTGAGACACTGTAGACCACTGGATGATAATAATAATAATAATGATAATAATAATAATGATGATGATGATGATGACGATGATAAAATAATTATTATAAATGTAAGTTAAGGATTACGATTATCAAAAAATGTAATAAAAATTGGGGGTGATTTATTGGCCACTTTTTGAAAAAAAGCATGGACTATAGCCTTGGGTATTTTTCAGATTTTGGCCTATTTCTTAAAATGGCTGTAACTTGAAAAAATTAAGTCGGAATTAGCTCAAACTTTCTAAACAGCATAAGGACGTCAACATGTATCGGAAAATGTAATAAAATTTGGGGGTAATTTTTTGGCCATTTTTTGAAAAAACCATGGGCTATAGCCTTGGGTATTTTTCAGATTTTTGATGTTTTATTAAAATGATCGTAACTTCAAAAATTTAAGTCGGAATCAGCTCAAACTTTATACACAGCTTAAGGACATTAATATGTATCAGAAAATGTAATAAAAATTGGATGTCATTTTTAAAGCCATTTTTCTGAAAAAAGCATGGGCTATAGCCTTGGGTGTTTTTCAGATTTTGGCCTATTTCTTGGGTCCATGGGGCATTAATTAGAATACACACAATCCCGTCCTCAGTGAGAGTGAACAGCAGTGGCCATTTAAAAAGGACGTCGTTCAACTTCCCGACATATTGTGGAAGAGTATCATCATACTGGAAGGACTCCATGTTCGGCTCTATACTGAAGACTGAAGAGAAGACCAGTGACTGTTGGTGGGAGGAGGAGGAGTGAAGAGTGAGGTGTATTAAAGAACTGTCATTAGCTAGGAGAATGACGTCACCTTTATGAGAACCAAGTACTGTTAGGGTATCAAGACTGGAGCCTATTGAGAGGGGGAGGGGAGGAGAATCATTAATAACTATTAATAACTAATAGGAATCATTGATATACTGATACGGTATAGCGGGAAATTTTGGAGGGAGTAAAATTTGGCGATTTACTAAAATTTGGGTATTGGCAGATTTTAATTTGGC
>NW_003549640.1:1828-5193 GCF_000090795.2 Amphimedon queenslandica | reverse complement strand
TAAACATATAACTAACATGATCTCTGCTTTTCTCGAGGAACCTTGTTTCATCACTAAGTGACTAAAAAGCTGTTTTCTTCTCCGTTTTTGTCAAGGTGTTTTTTCTGCTGTTTCGGCGGCCATTTTATTTTGCCACACCCACCAGAGTGATCATAGTTAGTGGGCGTGGTGACCACGCCCCTGAGTGCCATTTCGTGAGGGTGGCGAATATTGGGATTGATCCAACACACTCTAATGGTAAAGCTTTATCACACTTTTTATCATAGATCAGTTGCTGTCATATGACTCCTAGTACAAAAGGAGTTGGCTTCAGAAAGGATTCTGCAATGTATGAGGTTGATTTGTTAAAAAGTGATGCATATGGTGATGTAGTATCAAAGATTAGTGAGGTGCTTGATGTTGATGATACTGACTGTGTTTTGCTGTCTCTTCGTGGTTGTATTATTAAAGATGAAACAATAGAAACTGGTAGCAGGTCTCAAAAATGGACCCTAGGTGCTTATCTTGCTAAACGTCACATTGCACCTGACAAACTCACTCTTGGTATTGGTAGTGACATTTTCATTCAAGAAAGAAAGAAACAGAAAAGTAATTTGTGTGTTTATTGAAACATTTATAAGCAAATTTTTAGGAGATGATGGTAGCAAAGAACAAAACTTAGTCAGTGATAAAGTAGGAAAGAGCTATCTCAAGGACCAGTTTAATGATGTTCAAATATTTGATGATAATTCTTGTGAAGAGTCAAGTGATGCATACGAAGGTAGTGTTTTATTTGGGAATTTTTTAATTTAAATTACATCTAAATTTAGTTCTATATTGTTTTGAAGAAGATAGTATAGCATTAACTCAGTATGAGGTGTGGCTGAAGGATAATGGTCATCCAGAAAAAATGGATTGTTTTGGAGCTTTTAACCCTTCTTCGGATTTTACAGTATTTAAAGTGATTCGGAAGCGAGGTACATTTTTTATTAATTATAATTATTTTGATGTTGCTGTTTAGATCATTTGATACTTTATGAGCCAAATAATAGTAGACGTGAGTAATTTAATGCATTGTATTAACTATATTTGAAAAAATGTTTAGTCCAATTATTTAGTTCCCAACTTCCCATCCAAAGTCTCTACTTGAAAGGCCTGATAAGCAAGTTGCTTTAGTTTTGATTTGTTCTTATAATTGTGAGTATAAGTGGAGCAGTCCAATGGACAGAAATTTTGAAATACCATCTTTTCCTGTTGCTTTTGTGAATAAACCACTTCTTTATGTGTGTGAGGCTTTTGTGAATAATGATATTAGATGTGTGAGGACATTTGATGTCCAGTCTTCTCCAACATTTGGTAGGTACAAATGATGGATATATAGTTCTGTTCATTTATATCACAGATTCTCCAAGTAATGTAACTTCAACTAATGTTAAGGATGCTTCAAAACGTTAGTTGTTATGCTAAATCACAAGTTGTATAATAACATTTTATAGATATTCAAAGAAGACCAGTGCGAACTATCCAGATGCCTATCCCTTACTGTAAGTACCTGTATTTACATTTTTAGCAATTAGAAAATAGATATTATCTTACTTGTAGTTGCGTCACTGGAATTTACAAAAGATGAGATAATGCAAGCTACAAACAACCTTAATATTCCTTTGGGAAGTGGAGGTTTCGGTAAAGTTTTTCTTGCAGAGAACTTAAGAAGTAAGGGGACTAAGGCAGCAGTGAAAGTTCTCAATTCAGTGAGATATTTTCAGTTCTATTCATTTGTATTATTCTTGATACCAGGAAGGAGCTCAGGCTTTGGTTGGTACTACACCTTCTACTCAGATAAAGGCTGAGTTATCTGCTCTTATGTAGTAATCTATTGACTCAAAGCAGTGCTGTAAATTGAGTTTTTAGATTCAGACACCAGAATGTGCTAGATGTTATGGGTTATTGTTTTTGTGAAAACTTTCGAGCTTTGGTTTATCAGTATATGTCTAATGATACATTGTATTCTTGAATTCATGAAGTTTGTAGTATACATGTATGTACATGTATGTGTGATTTAAAATTTTTTAGCCTTCTAAGTTTTTAAACTGGCCAATTAGGAAGTCTTGTTTGATAGATATTAGTGTTGTTGTAGTTCCTTGGTACTAGAACTAAATCAATTCTAGTACTGCCTTTTTTTCATAGTTCTAGTTCCAAGAACTAGAACTAGTACTATTTTTACAACCAATGTAAGAACTAGAACTAAACTAGAACTAGCTTATACAAGACTTGTAGTACTAGAACTAAACTGGAACTAAACTTTGCCAGAGTCTCAGTACTAGAACTATACTGGAACTAAAAGTACATTCTCTTGTGGTACTAGAATTAGTTTGGAACTAGAATTGTAGAACAATATTAGTTGACAAAGAAGGTACTAATTTGTCAGTTAAATATTTTAGTACATAACAAAGACTGAATAACAAATAATGTATGAATGTGTTACTTAGACATAGATTATAATGCATAAGTATATCAATAGACTTTTGAATACTTGTTCAGTTCAAAGCTAAGCAGTTAAAGCATGACAGCAGAAGCAAAAAGAAGCAGTATTTAGAAATTATTTCCAATTAGAACTAAGCTTCTTAAACTCTATTGCCAGAACAAGTACAAGAACTATAACTTAGCTCTAGAACTAGAACAATAGCTAAAATTTATTGAAATCTAGTTCTAGAACTAATACTATAGTAGGGCCACACTGACTTTGCCTTTTTAAATTTTGAATAACTTTCTTACTTTACGTGCTATAAACGGCGGTGTTCCACTGTTGTGCAATACTTGGATTTTCGGTTCCTTTGATATAAGATAATAGTATAGTAAAGCTTGTTAAAGGGAAAGAAGAAAATCAAAGCACGAGGCCACTTAGCAAGTACTTACGCCATTACTACCACCTACGCTTCGTGAACACGTGGGCAGTAAACTGACTGGAAGCAAAATGGCGGCGATTCAACAGCAGAGGGAACGGGAAGGAAATAAGACGAAAAGGACAAGGAATATGACTGAAATCACAGGTGAAGACAATTAGAGGCAACGTTTAAGAGGACAGTATACGCTATAAGTAAGTCATCTTGTTTTAAGACAATGAAAGTGTTCAAACACTGCCAGCCCGTTCAGCCGGCACAGATGGTTTTCTCTTCTTTGAGGACCACTACTGGCAGAATGATAGGCTTGATGTACAAGCAAGACTTAGTGTGTCTGAGTGTATTTGTTACTTATGTCAGTTGTGAATCCAGTGATGAACCTGATTAGATGAGCGATTCCACCAGTCAAATAGATGGCACCCAGAACTCGGCCTTTCTCTATGATATCGTGGGCTGCACTGACAAGGCCATTTGACTATTTTTTAT
>NW_003549640.1:0-1818 GCF_000090795.2 Amphimedon queenslandica | reverse complement strand
TTTTATCTCTTATTTTTATATACTTTTGGTTTTAATAATAATTACAAATGTGCTGTATTTTTTAATTACATTCTTAGTGGTAAACATTAAAATAAACAAATACTTAACAAACACTTATTCATAATTGGCAGCTACTTAAATGATGACCTATGAAGGTTGAATTTATAATAAGTGAAAAAGTCAACGTGGCCCTACTATAGAACTAACTTTATCAAACTATAGTTCTAGAACTAGTACTAGAACTAAACTTTATCAAACTCTAGTTCCAGAACTAGTACTAGAACTAAACTTTATCAAACTCTAGTTCCAGAACTAGTACTAGAACTAAACTTTATCAAAGTCTAGTTCCGGAACTAGTACTAGAACTAAATTTTATCAAACTCTAGTTCTAGAACTAGTACTAGAACTATATAAAATTATGGTACTACAACAACACTAATAGATATGTTTCGTGGCATTTCTTACTTACATGCAGGACAGTTAATTCATCAAGATATCAAAACGTTAGCTACAATATCTTTTTTCGTATTTTTATAAATCCATAGTTCTAACATATTGCTAGATGAGCATTTTGTAGCTCATGTTGGAGACTTTGGATTTGCTTATGAACTCCCATCATCTACATCTAACTCAGGTCGTACTATGGTCACTGCACCTTTAATTGCGAGGAGTGATGGTTATTACCCCCCAGAAATATTAACGGGAAAGGTTTCACCTTTGTCAGATGTGTATAGCTGTGGAGTGGTATGATATGCATGTAATTTGTGTAATTGTGTTTTGCCAATAACAGGTTGTGTTGGAAGTGTATTGTGCAATAGTGGCTTATGACAAGACAAGAGTGGATCATGATTTGGTTGGGATTCTAACATTATGCAAATTTTGATTGATATAATTAGGCAACCTTTACAGAAGATGAAAGGAGGGATGTAGAAAAGTTTATTGATCTTGCTGATGTTCGTATAAAACCAGTTTTGTCACAAAAAGATGCAGAAAAAATTCTTAAAGGGTAACTGCAGTGGTTTTTTGAGGTATTTATTTTATTGGCTAAATATGATTGCCTGAACTTTTTAATGAAGTGTGAGAACTCCTATTGTTCAAAAAAAATTATTCACCGAGATATGAGCTTTCAAAAATGCCTTTATTTACTTCATGCCATGTTACTTCCTGTCGGTGGGCGTGGCTAAACGTGACGTCATTTTGGTAAAGCTAGTGATTAATCCATTCCTTTATAGGGGGAAATAATCCTTTATTCTCATGCCTAGTAATGCAATAGCACAAATTTAAAGATTGGGATTGTTAGCTCTCATTATTCTAAGCATGCAACTGCAAGAAAATGCCATACTACTACAAGTAGGCAAATGTTCTTGTTTGCTATTTTGAGTCTTTTTCTTGTAGTTGTTTTAATTTAGTTGCCAAGTTACACAGTTACAGCATGAATACAGCATACACTTACCATCCAATTTTAACATAATTATGATTGTTACAAAGTTACCAAGTTACTGAGTTACCAAGTTACTTATAGTTGCCAAATAACTGAGAGTAACCCATGCAGTTCCCAAAGTTACCAAGTTACCTGAGTTACCAAGTTACCAAATTACTGAGTTATGAAGTTACCAAGTTACTGAATTACCCAGTTATACTGAGTTACCAAGTTACTTACAGTTACCAAGTTACTGCGTTACCTATAGTTACCCAGTTACTGAGTTACCAAGTTACCTAGTTACCCAGTTACTGAGTTACCTATAGTTACCCAGTTACTGAGTTACCAAGTTACCTAGTTACTGAATTACCCAGTTATACTGAGTTACCAAGTTACTT
>NW_003549636.1:3518-5200 GCF_000090795.2 Amphimedon queenslandica | reverse complement strand
AGTGGATGAGTTGGATCTCATTGTTATATTGTTCATCTATTCGATTTAGTTGAGGTAAGACCTAGAGGATTAATATACAAACATCGCACGTGGGTGAAATCAATTATAGGAACGACCTTGGGGCTACACCCCCAGGTTGTTAAATAATAGTAAACTTATTAGGATATGCAGGCTACAGTGATTTTAATTAAATGCGTGGGTGTTGCGCGCTCCTACCCTTTCTTTTTTTGTTATGGGCTCCTGGTACAACCTATTAAGTAGAAATGGTGTTGGCGACCTCCAGTGTGTTCTAAGCAATACAATGATGTGATAGTCAATGTCACAGACCCTTTGGTTTTTATGTTAAGGGTACAAAACAAACCTCTCAAACTAATCAATAAATCTATTGTTACAGAAAGATGCAATTGTATTTCCAAACGAAACGTAGTGGGCGACCTCACATTATGAATCTCTATTGAGTGGTTGAATAAGTTATTGTCTTCTGTCTAACGCTACTGAGATAAGGGTACAAAACAAAATGTCATTCTAAGCATTCTCATTCCAGAGCAAATATTCAGTGCAAATGATGATGCTAGCAACATAAAAATTAGTCTGGGGATAGATGCTAGTCTCTTCTGCTTCCTTTGATATAAATAATGACGTATAGTGACACCACTGCTGGAATGACAGGTCTCAAAAAGACAGCTCTTGCTCAAAGACAGCCTCTGTTGCTAGATGCAAATGTCAACTAGCATCCATATCCTAGCAATGTATACAGAGATACCCCATTTCCAATCCCTGTGTACTCTAATATCTATGCTCAGATACGCCACTGGTTTTAATATACATCTAGAATCTGAAACTATAACTAATACTTCTAATACAATTTGACATTTGGTTACTAAAACTTATTGTAAAACCAGATATTAATGCACTGTACTTTACACTCTGTAAGATAACATCTCAGTGCAATGGGACATCACATTGATGCATTTACATAAATGGATACTCTTGCTAATCCACAGTATTTATACTTGTAGTTTATGGCCTTGCAGGATCAGACTTGGTGTCTTTTAATTTGTATTGCTGCCACAGTATGTTCTTCAGGACAACTTGTGACCAGGGTGGGGTTCCACAGGGTCACTAAGTTCTGATCATGACTGAGATACGGTGAGTCCTTGATCTGACGTAAGAGTAATTATGGCCCCCTAACATTTGCTAGCAACAATTGTGGTTACTCTTGTCTTGTTGCCAGAAATAACCTTTTATTTCTGGCAACAGTTGCTTATTGCCAGTATTAGCCAGTAAGCAGATCTATTTTAGGTAATGTTTCTTCTCTAGCAGCAAGCCTAGGTTAACAAAGACAATCTTCTTCAAATACGATTTGTTCAGTGACTGCTTCTATAACTTTATTTGCTGCAGAGATGCTTTAAAGTGATTAAGCAATAGAGAAAATTTAAGCAAGATGACTGCAACAAGACCTACTGTATTTAGACTAAATACAGTAGGTCACAATAATTTAGACTTGTGCAATTGCTTTGCTTGCTCATACATGTAGATCATACAGCGACTTGCTTAGGCTCGCCCCTAATTAACTCTACCTCAGTTGCGGTAGACTCCCACCGGCCGTAGATGTATCGAGGCATCTCTGCCCCCACTCACTTAACTTACCTGTCACTCAGCCCAATGGACACACTGCTCAT
>NW_003549636.1:0-3431 GCF_000090795.2 Amphimedon queenslandica | reverse complement strand
ATTGAAAACAATAATACACATAAAGCAGTGCCTTAGCTGAAGAATACAGTATTTATATGAAGGTCTTAGGGAAATGAGTTAATGAGCCGAGGAGCAATCCCAGCCAATGTCTCCGGCGGCAGACATAGGTAGACCATGAAGGCATCGGAGTTTCATCTCCCCATGGCTTTTATGAGATGAGTGGTGAGGCCAGCTTGAGCCGCCGACGTTGCCGCACCTATCCGGAAGCTATGGCCGGTATACCCATTTGAGCTCACGCCCGCTGCTAGCAAGGCAGTACAGACGGCGGTCACGAAGGATGCTCTTGATACTGGGGAGCCTCCGGCTGACACAAACAAGATGCCGGGATCTGAAGGTAGTTCGCAAGGGCCGTGACCGGGCAGAGTGGATCCCCCATGGAGCCTAAGATAATGTCGGCTCCTGCCCCACTCATATCTGTCTTCGAGAACCGGAGATGGATTCGGGCTCTGACCGGATCACCCTCAAAGGAGACGTCACCCACTTCGACTGCAGGGCATGTGGATAAGTTGGTTTGAGTCAACTCCCCAATCCTGAAGCACCCAAAGAATGCCATCAGCGAGATGGCCCAGAAGAGCCGAGCGGAATAGGCATCGACTGTTCCCCGTTCCCAGGCGTCTTTCAAGGACAACAGTAACTGTGGAGTGATTGGGAGCCTTCTGGGCTTTGGAGCAGCCGCCTGAGATTGGCTGACCCCCTTGAGAATGTAGGCCAGTCGAGGACACTCTCCTCTAGGCAGAGGAGCAAAACCTGCCTCTATCGAGAGGTGACACACTGCCGCCAAGTACCCGGAGATTGACTGGGCTCTGAGCCCCTCCGTGGCCAGATGAGCCACAAAGCGGCACAAGGTTGCCTTGGAGGCCGGCAAGGGATTTAGGTTGGCCCAGGCACAGAAGGAGGTACCTTCTTTTCCCAGCGCCATACGTGCTTCGTGAACTGGCTCACAGACCCTGGACAAACAGCACCCTAGCTTCTCCATCCAGCTCTTGGACGTCCAAGCCCCCTTTAAGTCGAGGAGAAGGGTCCTGACTTGTTCAGGGACGACCGAGGAAGATCTCAGGGCCTGCGAAAAAACAGAGAAAAACGGGAGCATTATCTCTTGACAAGGCATCCGCGGCCCTGTTCCGGAACCCCGCGATATAATCCGCCCATAGCGACACCCCCAACCTTACCAAGAGCAACGCGAGTACTCTGAGGAGATGATTGAGAAGAGGATCTTTGGTGGAACCCGTATTGAGGCACTGTACTACGGCCATGTTGTCATAGTAAACCTGAACGGTGCCCCCGGGCCAACTGCTCCCCCAGACGGCCAAGCCGGCCACGATCGGGACCAACTCTTTTGCTGCTATCGGAATTCCCAGCCAAGAATCAGGCCACCGGAGCTGGAGCCACTCGGCTGAGCTGAGCACAAAAGCTCCACAGCCCCAATGGCCCGATGCATCGGAGTACAGCATCGCTCGAAGGGGGCCTCCAGGGAAAAAGCCCACGCCATTCCAGGTGAGGAGGAACTCCTGCCACCACACTATGTCCCTGTGACACTGGAGGTTTAGCCATACCTTTTGATTCTGCCTTTGCGGGATCGTCATTGTGTCTATCAGACTTCTCAGGAATGGGCGGCCAGGCCTCACGACCTTGGCCGCGTGGTTCAAGAGGCCTATGAGTGACTGAAGCTGCCTCTTAGTGGTGGCATGCTTATCTCCCCAGGTCTCAGCTCGTGACGGAGCCGGGTTAGTTTGTCGTCATGGAGCCTGACTTCCTGCCGGACTGAGTCTATCAGAATGCCGAGGAACACAATTGTAGTAGCGGGGCCTACCACTTTCTGGGAAGCCACAGGGAGCCCGAGCTTGCGGCACAGTGGCATGGCCGTGAACAAGGCGTGGGCGCAGTTGGGGGAGTTTGCCTCGGACCAAAAAAAGAAGTCGTCGAGGTAGTGCAATGAGTTTACTACCCCTTCACACTGCAAGGCCCATGAAAGGCTGTTGGCCACTGCAGTAAAGAACTTTGGGGCCAAACGTAGCCCAAAGGGAAGAGCTTTGTCACAAAATGTATAGCCCTCCCACGACATCCCAAGCAAGGGTTGGTCATCGGAGTGTACGGGGACCCTGGGTACGCTGACTTAAGGTCTAGCTTAGCCATCAGAGCCCCGCGCCTGCACCGATGAACCCAAGCGACTGCCTCGTCCACGGAGGAGTAAGAGAGTGAGCACAGCTCCGGATTGATGCCGTCTTTCACGCTGGCCCTGTGGGGAGAGGACAGGTCGACAATAAGGCGGAACTTCCCGGGTTGTCCGCCCTTCGGGATAAGACCGATCGGGCTAGTATGAACCACCTCGCCGGGCAGAGCCGAGCGGATAGTGGCTTGCCTGAGCTCGTCCTCAATGTACTCCCTGACGGCCACCGGGTGCTCCTCAACAGAAGCGAGGTTCCCCTTAGCTGACCACAGCGGTGAGGAACTGTTGAACCAGACCCGGAAGCCTTCCCGCATACCCCGGCGGAAAAACTGAGCCAACGTCTTGTCGGGCAAGCTGGCTAAGTATGGCTCCCATTTGCCGGGCGGCAAGAAACCGTGGACCCTCCCTGTTGAAATCACCTGGGCTGGCCGAAATGACTCGAGGATCTCCAGGTCCCTGGTATACAGATACTGCTTTAGCTGCCAAGGGGCTGATTCTAAAATGGAAAAAATTAATTGATTACCACATCATTGAACCACAAAAAGGGCAAAATCAAAGCAAAAGTTAAACAAAGTTGTGTAATTGTTCAATTAGGTCCTGACTCAGAGATCCTAGGTTACTTGTTGGGGACTTGGTCTTGCCTTTGCACTCTGTGGCCGGGTGGCCTGTCTTGCCGCACGAGCTGCACAAGTGGAGGAACCTGCAATTCTCTGCTCAGTTTGGGCAAGAGCCTGAATTAAAGCAGCGACAGTACTCCCTGGGGGTGGAGTACGGCCTGCACCTGGGTGAGACTTTCTAAGGTTCCGCTCTACCAGCATTGAGGCTTCCCAGAGCACACTCCGCTCTTCCGTGGTCCCAAGATAAGCACAAGGGGCAGTTTCGGCCACCTGGGGCCGGGGCTGAGCCTAAGACGGTAGCTGATAGTAGTGAGGGATTAATCTCTGACCAACAGAGTGGAGTCCCAGCAGCCACTTGCTGGCAGAATCTCCAACCATATGCGAACCAACCTGTCCTCCCATGGGACCGGGCTAGCTGAATAATTATCTGTGCGTAAGCGAGCAGCTCACGGACACGACTCTCTGGACACAGCACGGCCACGAAGGACAGGTAACAGTACACCCAGGTAACTGGGTCGGCCACGTCTCTCATCCTGGACCGGGTACTCGCCAAAGATCCCACTGCCCCCAGCTCCCTAAGCTGGGCAACCAACACCACATTAAAGGACAAAAGTTCCTTAAAGTCA
>NW_003549635.1:3757-5209 GCF_000090795.2 Amphimedon queenslandica | reverse complement strand
AAGTATTATTATACAGCCTAGTAAAGTTACAAATTAATGTTATGCAACATTTTATAATTTAGGATATTAACCAAGTTTACATTGCTACAGGAGCCTTGTTAAATAAGCTTACATTATCACGAGTGTGACTATACAGATCGACATAATCTTTACATTGTATCTGAATTACATAGTATTGCATAATGCAAATTACATACACTTTGCTCTTAATTTATGTAACTTAGGATTATCATTATTATTCATTGTTTAATGAAAACAATTTCTGCAAAATTTTTATAATAGCTGAAGAAAACTAAATACTTAGCAAATTTGAAATAATCAGATTCAATATAAGAAATAAAATGATACATTTTAGCATGCATGAATTGCAACCAACAATTGGCTGGCAATGCATAGCATAAATAATTCTATACCATCGTTAATTTAAGTTTTGTAGCTTAACACACCATAATTAAATGACATAAAACATAAGAACATGTAGATGCATCAAAAAATTATAAAAATAGAGAATTCTCTCCTTTCTATTTTTTGAAATCCCTATACTACAGTATAGGAGCTTCGACGCATCTTTAAAAATTTTATTAAAAATCTAAACTTGATCAAAATCTGTTGAAACTTTATGCACAACATAAGTACATATATATGTGACTGAAAAAATTATAAAAATTGGGACTTCTCTCCTTTTTTATTTTTTTAAACCAAGTTTATGTCAACAAATAATGATTTTATTGGTTAAAATTTAATGTATACAATCAAATGGATTAAGGGTTTGAAACTGATAAATGAGTATATTAATTAGTAGGTCTATTAGGACGTTTGGGAAAGTCTCTAGGAGAAACAATAATATTTTTTAATTTGTCTATTATGATGATTATTACAGGATGGGCTCTTGGATCAACAGCAATTCCATCTTCAATGATAGACTTCATTGCAGGCCAGGCAGTACTAGCAGTCTGAACTTGCTTATCTCTTTCAGAGAGTGTTGTTGCTGGTGGTCTGGTGATAGTCATTTCCAGAAGAAGAACAGAGTAACTGTAGACATCCATTGCAGAACTTTACTGATCAGGATCACAAGCCTCAGGTGAAGCATATGCAGCATTGCCCACAGTACCTTCAAGATCAATAGTTGTGCCTTAGCTACATAATTTAACTTATGCATTCAGCATCACTTACTGAAGGATTGAGAAATACATTAAGACTGCTGACATTTCTGTGAATAATGGGCTGAGGCTTAAACAGGTGAAGGTAGTTGAGGCCTAAAGCTACATCTTGAGCAATACTGAGAATCTGTTGTTTTCTGAATAGGGTACTTGGAAGCTCTTTTTGGAGGTTAGTGCTCATCAGCTCGATCCCAATAAGAGGACTACCCACATTGGTTGCACTAATGAACTGGACCAGGTTAGGATTACATATTCGTGATACTATACTCATTTCCCTGGTGAAGAGAGCTAC
>NW_003549635.1:0-3394 GCF_000090795.2 Amphimedon queenslandica | reverse complement strand
AGCTCTGCTTTAGTGCATGTATTATAAGTTTTAAAGTAAAAGTTCACACAAAAAAATTTCAAACCATTATGAAGGAAAAGCAAAAAATTATGTAGAATTTATCTAACTAAAATAGAGCTATTTAGCTACATCTACAATAAAGTGGTACAAAAATTAAGTAAAAAAGAAAGAAAAACATGATAGCAATTAATGTTCTCGCAATCAGTAAACTTGCCAAATATCATTGTTTTCATCACAAATTAATGACTCTCTTTTCCTAAGTACAAATGAGCCGTCTTCCTTGTACAGTTCTAATGATGATACATCTTCAATCTCAGCATTCGTGGTATCACCCAACAGCTTAATATGAAGCATTGGAATGTTGGATGGCAATTGAGTTTTTCTGAGCTTACTCTTTTTCTGAAAGTAATCTCTCACTTTCTTTAACAATTTTGTTTGCCCCAAATGACATAAAATTATCACAATGAAAGCTACAAAAGCAAAAGACAAAGAGATCAAACTAAATACATATGCTGAAGAACTTAAAAAAGTAGTAGCTAAAAACAAAAGATTAAAGAGGAAAAAACATTCTAAAAAATTATTGATTTTCCTTTGATAAACTCCATTAAATATTCCTATTATGCTTAATAAAGATCCTGATACAATGATTAGAGCCATAATAGATATATTTGAATCTAGATTAGAAAATGTATAAACCAATGAACATCTTATTAACAGAAGAAATCCAGTCCATGATCTATATTTATCAATATATGGACCATTGTAAGCATCAAAGAGAGGCTTAAGTTTTACCCAACATTGACAGCATTTATACTTTGAAATGTAGCGTTCAACAAGAGGACTAAGAAAAATTAGTAATGTGTAGGGTAAAACAAGAAGAATCACTGCCGCTAATGCTGGAACAAAAAGATACAAATGTTTTTGATCATAGAATGTAATTCTAGCATCCATAGCCCATGCTTTTTTTTGATTTCCAGGTTCACATGTATAAGAGACTGAATTTATTGCATAGTTGCATAAACGAAGTATTTTTGTGAAGGAAAGAAGTAGAACTGTTGCCAGAACTGATATAGCATGCCTTCCAATAAGCCTGGATACTTTAAATGAATAATGAGAAAGAATAATGACAAGAATGATAAGTAGCCACAAGTAAGCTGGGAATAAAAACTGAAGGAGCATTTTATGAAAAGTTGTCATGCCATTATAAAAGCATCTTTCTATTCCCCAGTCTAGGTTAAGCCATGAAATAAACACTTTAAAAAAATCTGACTGAGATGGAATTAGAAACTCATTCATTTTTACCATATTAGCATAAAATATCAATCCATTGATGGAACCTACTGACACAGTAAGATTCAAAGCTGTTATGAAGACAATTAAAACTATACCAGCTACAGCAAAAAGAATTAGCAGAGCTAACCACTTATTAGAACATTCACCACAACTATCTGATCCCAACATCATACTGAGTCCTTCATCACAGTCACCACAAAGGAGACCGGATCTATTTAAGCCACATTGTTTCTCTGTAGTTGAAAGAGTAAAGTTGACAGGACTCGTTTTACAATGCTGTGATTTGCAGGATAACTTTGAAACAAAGCAACGACTCTCCTCTACATAACCTATCCACATGTTTCCTTGATGATAAAATGATTCACTGTAAGGGTCGCATGTTAAATTCTCATTAGTTTTTAGATAACTGATGCAGTCACAACTACCTGTAACTGGTGATAACTCAAAACCAAGAGGACTATCCTCAATGTGGAAGAAAATATATTTGGTGTGAGGATCTTGTTCTTGCAATGACAGTGTTACTACTTGAAGAGATGATGCCATTGATACATTAACATGAGGATAGTACTTAATGGAAGTGCATTTGGTCTTGGTTGACTCGTAGCTCTGCCTAAATATAATTGGACCTTTTTGTATCTGCTCACTGATGGTGATCACACCTGGAGACACACCCTCTCTTTGTCCAACAGTCACTAGGTTTATATTTTGAAACTGTCCTGGTAGCAGAGAAAAATTTAAAGATTTTAAAGCACAATCAATTATTCCACTGTCATTACAAAAACAAATTCTCTCTGGGTCTGAAGAAATTACTGAGAGTCCAGTCTGATTAATAAAGTGAAGAATAGACTCAAACCAAACACTACCATTAACAACACTATACTCTGTATCATTATTCATAACCAAACGACAAGTATCAATGAAGCCGCCATACATAGCTGAACCAGCTGTAATAGCATCATTATTCTTAAAGATTACACTTGTGTTTTGGAAATTATAACTGTGTGGCCACATAAAGCATGCATTACGTGATAAAGAAGGATTAATGTTGACATAAATAGCTCCCCCTTTTCTTGAAGCAGTGTTGTTTTCAAATACTAATTGCGCAGGCGGTACAAGCCCAACACCTGATTTCTCATTTATAAATAAACCAGCACCATTTTCTGCCTTGTTGTTTAAAAACAAGTTGTAGCCAATGAAAGTCACAATGGAGTTTGATATCATCATTCCAGACAAAGCATTATCTGCTACAGTAACATTAATAAATACAATGGTCATTATTTCATCAATTAAAATTGCACTTTTTAATTGACTACTTGAGATGCTGCTGTACAGGTAAGACATTTGACTTTTTATAATTGATACATTTCTGATTTCTATGCTGGCACTGATAAAAAAGATATTCAGAATTGCACCACTAAACCCACTGTTGTTAACCATTTGACAAAATTGAATGATTATTGGTTGATTGACTCTACATGGGTAAAGGCCTATACCGAAAAAAGTCAATCCAGCTCCGTTTGGACTGTTATTGTGCATAAACTGACTGTGTTGAATGATTATGGCAGGAATTTTTGATAAAACATTTGTAAGACTTTTAAAGCATTTCTCAATGTATGCAGGTAAGCATAAATACATAGAAAACACATTTCCTTCAATAAAATCAAACAAGTTATTACGCTCTAGCAAATGTATTGCATTTCCATACATACTCGTACAATTTGAGATAAATAAACTCTGATATGCCACATACTCAGAAACTATGTAATAGAAATTACCTGAAGCTATCCCAGAGTTACCAAAGAGAATTAGATTTTTCATTGTAACATTGACACCATAATGATCACCTTGTATCAGTACGAATGTGAGTCCACTGGCAGAGGGTAGTTTGTGTAGAGAATTATCAAAGCCAAAAGAAAAGTTAGAATAAGTTATATTTGTGTAATAAATATAGAACAAGTTTTGACACTGTTCCATTGATGTATAGATGAACAATGCATTACCTCCCCTACAGCTATTTATCTTAGAACAATTGGTGTAATTAGCCAAATTATTGTAAGCAAAAGAGGAATAGGTAATGCTAACATTAAAAGCATTAATACAC
>NW_003549633.1:3517-5216 GCF_000090795.2 Amphimedon queenslandica | reverse complement strand
CTGGATAGGTAAGGCACACAACCAGTGTGATAGAGAATCTCTATCATAAGATTGCTCTCTGATGTCTAGCATCAAAGAGACTTAAGGCTTCTTTAAAGTAAGTTTCATTCCTCTCATTCTAAATAGCGATATGATTTAGCCTAGACTTGTGCACCTATCAATAATAACCCCCACCCCTCCCATCACGGGATAGGGTCGGGCTCATTACGGGATTTTTTTGTTTTTGACACCCCGAGGTGGGGGATTTGACGGGATTTGACAAATAAAATGGCGCAGGAAGAAGAGAATGTAACCGTGCTGGTTCACTTTTACCAGAGGGTCAGACCAGTAAAATTTCGTGGTGGGAACAAAGAAGCGTTAGTACAGTCATTTAAAACGACTTTTAAGGACGTACTGCAGGCCGATGGTATCGTAATTTTTCAGGTCAGTGCCGCCCGGTGCCGTGGTGGTCGTTTCTGCCTTTTAATGGTGTATTGCTGCACTTGTTCTCTATCTAGTATTTTAGATAGGTACTGTCCCCTTTGCATGCAAAGTAGATTTACTAAAAAGAAGGAAAAAACATAGTGCGGTAGGTTCGAGCCGGCTGCACTGTGGTTTGTTATCAAAATATGATTATCACCTGTATTGTGTATTATAATAATCAATACAGGCAGGTTAAAGGTGGGAGAGGCTTTAGGGAGCATTATTTTGTACATGCACTGTTACTTGATTAAAATGTGAAGATGTGCATGCAGACAGCCCCACTTTTTTCTTGGATCAATGAGCGTAAATATATCCTTCATAAAATATAGATCAAAGATGAAGAGTGGGGTGAGTTTGTTGATCTCCTTGACCAGCAGATCCCACAACGGAGTCACATCAAGGCGATGTACCAGAGTACAGAAACTCCCATAATAGCAACAGTAAGTTTATGTTCATGTAATTATTATAATTATATACTTTATTATGTATAGGCAACTAATGCTGTTCAGTGTCAAACCCCATGCAAGCCATTCTTTGTACAGTCACCACTTGCGAGTAGCATACAACTGAAACTTGTTCCTACTGGTGTTGTGAGCTTAGATGTAACACCTGAACAAGTATGTTAAAATCTTCGTGATTCTTTGTGTGTATCTCTTAAGGCAATTAATGGCAATTAATGCTTTATGATATTTTTTAAAGCACCTAATTGCATGCACATGCATGTATATTGTATTAATAATTTTTGTAGTAAGCTGTTATAGTGTTACTTTTTAATACTAAGTATGCTTATTGCCGCTTTCCTATTTTTGACTTGACAATGTTGTAGCTACTATATTGGCACACACAATGCTTAATTTACTGTCATTACATGTAGCACTTTCTTTATTATTTTATTGTCTTACCAATAGGGCCTTGCACAAAGTGACATTGCTCATCGTGCTATTATTTATAGCAAGGAATCTTCACGGCCTTTATCTAATTATCAAAAAGAGATGAACAAAGCTGCAATAGCACTTTGTGTGAAAAACCCTCAATTACTTTTGCAAAAAAGGTCAGAACTAATCGCAATGGCAAGAAAGAAGATAATTGATGAAGGTTTTCAATTTAAAAAGGGCAAGTCTCGCTCAAAAAGGAGCAGTTATCAGCCGACAGAACAAAAGAAGTTCTCAAAAACATCTCAAGCTTTTCGTGAAAGAAGATTGGTTGAAATTGAAGAGAAAGTGACTGATATTGGAGA
>NW_003549633.1:0-2739 GCF_000090795.2 Amphimedon queenslandica | reverse complement strand
CAAGCACTGCTAGACTGTTACGGACTAACAAGCATTGATGATGAAGAGAGTCCAATGAGTGATACTTCCGAATCTGAGTATGATGATCACCTCGTATCTAACACTGAGGAAGTTTGTTCACTAATTCCTCAAGTTGATTCTATGCCTAATGATGATATACTTATGAGAACTCTTGTAGACTCTAAATATAACTGGTTTGAATTTGTTGAACAGTTAGAGAGGCAGCATTATTCACTAGATGTACTGGTTGATTTACTGGAAAATTTTTTCTTAACACTGCCTCATAAAAATCTATCGAAAGAGGAATTACAATTTGTTGTGCAGTCACACAGAGCATTTAATGCTGTAGCTTGTGACATGGCACAGGATGACAGAATTGTGCGTAGCATTAATGGAGAAGTGGTCACTGATTCTGAATCAGAACTTGATGAATGTACTGCAACAAAAGATGTTAGAAGTTTAGTAGTTAGAAAGCAGGCTTCTGTAAAAAGACGGTCTAGAAGGTTAAAATCTCAAATTTTGGCAGAGAAACGTTTTTTGTCACGAAAGATGAGAAGCCATACCAGCAAGATAATTAAGCAATTTCCTAACGTTGGAGAGATAATAGAGGAATATGTCATAGACCACAATGTTGGAGCAGACGCATGGAGACGAACTGGAGTTCTAACTTTTGATGGTAATACGAACCTAAAGAATAAGGTCACGTATAAGAAGATCCAGGCACATTTGAAGAAGATCCTCGGTATTGATATCTCATATGGAACAGTTGTAGAACTGTGTATTCCAAGGAACAAGCGTCGTAGATCAGCTAAAAGATATCGTGGGCTTGCAAAGGTCACCACAAGACGTGCACGCAAAGGTTTTAACTTAAGGTACAATCCAGATGCACACTGGAGTTCTGCTTTCTATAAAGGACTTAATACAATTCAGTATGAAGATGGGTCTAATGTATTGAATATCAACCGAGATGATGCTGCTGGGTTTCGTTTAGACACTCTAACAACTTGTAAACAGCATGCTACTCCAGTTGTTCAAGGTATGGATGTCCTAACAACCAGAACAGATTATGTAAATAAGACCCCATCAGTACTGCAGACCACTTCTTATAATTTCACTAGGACGAAGACAACTCCTGAAGTTTGTGTTGGAGTTGTGAAGGCAGTTCCTATTCACCAAAAGAATCCAGCACAGCATTACTCAGATATACAGATGCTAGTAAAGGAGCCATTGCTGAAACACGTCTTTTATAACTGTGAAACTGGTAATCCAAAAATAATCGATTGCATTAGGGTCGATGGAGCTTCTGATGAAGGGCCAACACATGAGGTAGTCCAATACTTTTGGACCAATTGGCACTTTCAACAAGGTAAAGTTGTTACACTAGTGACAACTAGAAGTAGTGGGTCGTCTTATCTTAATCGTGTGGAGCTTCAAAATGGATGTTTATCACTAGGCCACGCCAATACATTTATTCCTTCTACATTAGGAGGATCATGTATAGATTCACAAACAGGAAAGGTAGATGAACACAAATTGAAGCAAAACCTATCACTTGCAATTGATGCTTATATTTCAAGAGTAGATGGTACTCCATGTGGTGAGACAAATATCAAGTTGTTTGAAGGATCTGATTCAAGTGGAATTCAATCTATATGTACCAGTCTTGAAATTTATCTCAAAGGATCTAAAAAAGCTAAGCTTTTACTGTGTTCTCAAGAGCCTGAACTTTACGCTCAATTTGAAGCTATATGGGGAATACGTGATCGACATTTAGTCCATGGACTACCATCATCATACATATTTTTCTTAAGATGCTGCTTTCAAAAGGAATGCCCACATCCCATTTGCAGCAGAGGTGGCTCAATTCAAGATTATTTTTGGTATCCGAATGGTCCTCCTGTTTCAACCCTACCTCTTCCTTCTATAGATCCTGAACGACCTTGGGGTAGCATGTCATGCACTGACCATAAAGGATTTTGTACAGGTCATTATAAGACAATTATGGTTGACTTAGACAACTCAACAGAGATGCTAAAAGATGTGCAATGCCACCTTCTCTGAGGCTGAAGCAGATCTTTACTACAGAAAAAGATTTTTCACAAGAAGCAATAGCTAAAGAAAATCTATTAAGCACAGAAGAAGTCAATATATGGTTTGATCACTTGAACTCAGTTAATTGCAATAGAAAGAGAGGTGCAGCAAAAGCAGCCCTTACCAGACAGCAGAAGAAAAAGCCAATTCCAGAGAAGACAACCTCCACAGCATCAAAAGAGGCATATCACTGTGCTGGTTGTGGCTTTAAGTATAGTGAGTCTAGTGCTTCGTTCTGGATTGCATGTGATAACTGTAACAAATGGTATTGTTGTACGTGTGAAGGTATCTCAAGTGAACCAAATGATACTATATATTTCTGTAAAAAATGCATGTAATTCTTATTTCTGTCTGCAGCCCTTTGTTATTCTTCCGCAGTATTCAGTTTTTTGTTAGTCAGTCTGTTACCTTTTTCCTCATATACAATTTCCTCAATTTTTGTGTCATCAGTTTTTTGTGGTTGTTATTGTTCTTATTAATAGAATATAATTATTATTTTTAAAAATGAAACAACTATATAAATCATAATTATATGCAAGTACAGATAACTTATGAGTGAGCAGGAGTGCAGGACAGAAATGATAGAACTGCATGAGGAGACTAGTCTTGTCAATTTGCAACCATAGTAACTAGTAAGGCTCAGCTTCT
>NW_003549632.1:3418-5219 GCF_000090795.2 Amphimedon queenslandica | reverse complement strand
TAGACTGGTTAATGCAGCTGCTACTAACTGTAGGTGAGCACTGGAAGAAGAAGAAGCCATTCTAGACTAATACTTTGTCTAGAGATAGAGCCAATGTCCTTTGCTGCTACTTGCTTCTATATAATGGTAAAAGCTATACTGCTTGACTACCTTCCTGTTGTGACTACCTTCCTACTGTTATCATCAGTGGGATACCCACTACATGTACTGGTTTACAATAACACTCATACATACTGAGTATTGTTTATCAACTGCTGATTTGTACTGTGATATTGTGAAGGACCGGAAACTGAAATGCAATACATATATGTATTTAGAAAATAATGTCATTAAAAAAAACAATTCAGGGTCCAATATTCAATATTTCACATATAGTTAATCAAGACAGACCAGCAAAGTAAGATTATTATGGCCTCTACATGTCATTGAAACTTTAGAATGTAATGGTGCCATAAATTAATGGATGTTAATGTGGCTCTCAATTAATGTCTTGTTATAAGAAATTATGCTAATTGCCATTTCCTCAGTGCTGGGAAAAGCTGTGCAGTACTTGCTCATTCTTTCAATTAAACAGATTATGTACATGTACTGTGTACTGCACATGACATATGGAAATGAAACTGCTTAAAACTGAGTGTCGTAAGGATAAATCAACTTTTAAATACATCAAAGTGTGCTTAGGTATTCATCAACAGTACATGTTAATTGGTTATAATAGTTACACTATAATACAGTTCATTAATGGTTTATTGAGTCAGTATACTGGTTACAGTATATCCAGTGATTATAGTTCCTTGATACAGACACCATAAGGATAGATATCATCACTTGATGGTGTCACATAATAGTCAGCCCCAGCTCCAGTCAGTTCCTTTGGTATCACACTGCTCTTCTTTAGATTGACTCTGTTCTGTATCACTGCCAGGTATCTCTTTCCTTCCACTTGAAAGCCTCTGTAGCATATTTAGCAGCCACTTCAATATCACTGAGGAGTAGAGTAATGGCCCCTTCCAAACAGCTCCCTTTCCAACTTGTCTCCATCATATCCCTCCTCTACAATCCTTATTGATGATATCTTCTTAGACCCATGATAAGAGACTGGCCACTCTCCAATAGTACTAGCTGTACGGTTACCAGGTGTACCCAACCAGTCATCATTCTTATACTTCCCTTTAACCTTGAGTGCTATCCTGTTCCACCCACACGGCCTCTTGTACAGGTACCCTCCTCTTTTAAAGACCTTCCCTTCATCTCTAATGAGAGTGAAGTCATAATCAAACTCTGGATCCAACAGCTCTTCGTTTAACAAGTGGAACGGACAGCCTCCTCCTCTTAAACACTGTACAGCCTGTATGGTTGATCCTTCTTTAATGCCACAGTCGTTCAGTTGGTCATTAGGGTCTGGTTGTCTTCCTTGAAATATCACTCTAAACTGGTCTGGGTCATTAATACCATAGAGTTGCTCCTTCATGATATGAAACTTCATATCTTGAGCTGTTCCATTCAGATCAACCATTAGCTCCTTCCTCTTCCCCGACAGGTAGTATACCATGATACTGGTGTCCCTGTTCCCTGGTCTTATAATGTGAGGGTTGCTCTCTCTTATGATGGTATCCTGAAGGTCACTGTACTTCAAGTCAAAGACGTGGCCTGCTAGACCAACTTCTTGTACTTCTTTCATTCCAGTGGTGTCATCTTTGGACACTATCCTATACCCACTGCCTAGTATTGAGTTGAAGGCAGCTGCTAGTAACTGGCCATTAGATGCTGACATGATGTTTGACCAAGAGATTACTGAATC
>NW_003549632.1:0-2976 GCF_000090795.2 Amphimedon queenslandica | reverse complement strand
GATACATATCCCGTATGGTCGCAGGTCTTCAGAAGACGGTGTCACGTAATACTCCGCTCCAACATGCGTCTCCTTTTTTGGTACTATGGTAGTGTGTCCAGGACTGAGATTAACTCTGTTCTGCATGACAGCCTCATATTTTTTACCATTTTCATAAAATGGCTTTGTATAATATTTAGCAGCTACTTCAATAGCTGGAGTAGAATAATGACCTTTACCATGATAGCATGATTCCTTCCTCCATCGTTTGCTGTCGTATCCTGTTTCTGCAATACCTTCTGCTCCTTCTCTTGATGTTCCATGATAAGAGACTGGCCATTCTCCCTTTGAAGTTTTAGTACGTTCAGACCCAGCCACTGGTATTCCCAGCCAGGTATCATCAGGTGGATACTTTCCCTTTACTTTGAGAGCTATTCTATTCCAACCATAAGGACGCTTGTAGTGATACTCGTGTTTTAGAAACCCCAAGAACCCTTGACTTCTACCTCGCTGATAAACTCTTCCTGTGTCATGTTCATTTGTGAAGTCATAATCATAGTTAGGGTCTAGTAAATCCTCATCTAACACTAGTATGGTTGGTCCAGCTCCTCCTCTTAGTTTAACTGCAACTTGTACGACAGACCCATTTTTGATCCCACAGTCTGTCAGTAGACGATCATCATCATTGAGCTCCTTCCTTCCAAAGGTGAGTACAATGTTATTAACATCATACTGTGAGTACTCATCAAACCCTTTACTCTTAAAGATGGACCACTTTAATGCATACACTGTAGCTTTTGGATCCACTGAAAACTTGTGAGATTGACCATTGAGGAACTGAACTGTGATGATGACATTTGAACTGGTTCCTTCACTAGAGGTTTCCTCTTCGCTTGTCTTGTTAGCTGCTAGTGGCTGTAGTTCAATGTTCATTGTCTTCTCTAGTGGTACTACTATTGTAGGATCAGGTTCTGGTCTGGTTTCAACGATCACATTTTGACTCATCATCTTGTATGTTAGTGGCTTTGGATCCTTGAGTGTCTTGTACAGTGGATCATCTTTAGTAATGACTTTACTCCCTGGTATTAGACTGGTTAATGCAGCTGCTACTAACTGTAGGTGAGCACTGGAAGAAGAAGCTACTGCCATTTTGAATGATATCTTGTAATGACGTGTAGAGATAGATTTGAAACAACAGTCTTGTGACCAGGGGGTGTATTAGGATAGTATAATGGGTGGGCCATTGGGTATAAGTTTACACAATGAAAACCACATCGTGGTTTTTACTTGTAGAATAATGTTTATAATTGCAAATGTTTCAATTTTTAAATAGTTAATGATAGTATTATGGTAGTGTGTCCAGGATTAATAGATTAATCTTTTTTATATGATAGCCTATAGCCTCCTATCTTTTAACAAAAGATAACTTTAGTTGCATAGACCTATCCTGTGTCAGTGTTGATATTTAGGCCAGCATAAAAGTGATTCCTTTTTATTATTCTTTTATCATCTTTCTGTAACTATGAATACTAGCATTTTATATAAAGCAAAAAAACAAAATTAATTGTTGTAATTTTAATAAACTACCTAATAAATCCTAGTAATGTTCAATGATGCTGTTTATTAATCATTCAAAAGTTAAGTACTAATAGCTTTAACTTCCCTGATGCATATCCCGTATGGTCTCAGATCATTAGAAGAATGTGTCACATAATACTCTGCCCTATCTCTTGTCTTCTCCACTGGAATTATCTCAGAGTGTCCAGGACTGAGATTAACTCTGTTTTGTACCACAACTTCATATCTTTTACCATCAGTATTGTCAAATTGTGGGGCGTAATCAGCAGCAACTTAAACATCAAGTGTTGAGTAAAAGCCTCTTTCAAAACAATCTCTTACTAATCTTGCTACCATCATATCCTCTTCTAGCAATACCTTCTGCTCCTTCTTTTGATGTTCCATAATAAGAGACTGGCCATTCTCCCTTTGAACTTTAGTACGCTCAGATCTATTCCCAGCCAGGTATCGTCTGGAGAATACTTGCCCTTAACTTTGAGAACTAACCTTTTCCAACCATAAGGATGCTTGTATATATAACCTCCTCTTTCATAAACTCTTCCTGTGTCACATTCATTTGTGAAGTCATAATCATAGTTAGGGTCCAGTAAATCCTCATCTAACACTAGTATGGTTGGTCCAGCTCCTTCTCTTAGTCTAACTGTAAATTGTATGATAGACCCATCTTTGATTCCGCAGTCTGTCAATAGACAGTCATCATCATTGAGCCCCTTCCTTCCAAAGGTCAGTACAGTGTTATTAACATCATACTGTGAGTACTCATCAAACCCTTTACTCTTAAAGATGGACCACTTCAGTCCATACACTGTAGCCCTGGGATCCACTGAAAACTTGTGAGATTGACCATTGAGGAACTGAACTGTGATGGTGATAAAGTTTTTCTCTGGAGTCGTGGTGGAACTGGCTTCATTGATTGGTATAGCTAGTCCAGGGTCAGGCTCTGGTCTGGTTTCAACGATCACATTCTGACTCATCACCTGGTATGTTAGTGGCTTTGGGTCCTTTAGTGTCTTGTACAGTGGATCATCTTTAGTAATGACTTTACTCCCTGGTATTAGACTGGTTAATGCAGCTGCTACTAACTGTAGGTGAGCACTGGAAGAAGAAGAAGAAGAAGCTACTGCCATTTGGAATGATACCTTGTCTTCAGTGCTGTATAGAGAAGGACTGTCACTGGAATCTGTTGGTATAGAGCTAGTCTCAAAGTAGAGGTGGGATATATGCAGTGGGTGGGATAAAATACTATCTTACTCTATACTATCTTAATCTATATTGTCTTAATACTACTATCTTAGAGGGATGGGATGGATTATAATAGGTGAGGGGTGGAACTACACTTACATGTAGTATGGTAGAGCTTAATTAGCTCATTTAGTTTCCATAATAAACCTTAATGTATCATCCTTTATTAATTCGCTA
>NW_003549631.1:3927-5220 GCF_000090795.2 Amphimedon queenslandica | reverse complement strand
TTTTACCAAGTCCCACCACTCGCTTCAAGTGAGAGAAATTATTCTAAATAAACGTCAATACTTTTATTCTTTAGTTACTATGACTGCACTGACTTCTGTGTTTATGATTTACATATATACTTCATTTTACTTAATCTCTTCAAGTAAAGTTAAGTATATAGAGTAAATTGTTGGTTTTATACTAAGTAAAGCATTCTATATGTTAAAGGGTGGGGCTTAATAGCCCTCTTCATGTCATAGATTTACTCTATTACTATGCCCATGGCAGCTTGTGTGGACCATGCCCTACTACAAACATGTATTATATTTAAACCACTCCAAATAGATTCACTTACCCATTTTATGCCCACATGGTCCCCCATCACTATTTGTTATACTTTAAGTAACTTTACAGAGCTCTGCTAATATTCTTGATAATAAAAGTGTAATTAATTACTATGGAAACTGATAGAGCATTGATAGTCTCACGTAGCCAGACCACACCCTCTGTGCCTCCAGGAGGGTCTGGTCAGCTTAGCATTCCTTCTTCGTTCCGCCTCAGCCAAAACCGGGTGAACCGGATGTGGTTACACATAGTCAACTGACATAATGTCGGTCCATATACTTACACGTACACTATCGGTAACCCTGCCACGTGAATCATCGTGGTATGGAGTCACAACAGGCACTCTCTCAGGCTGAAGACAAACTTGAAACTTACTCTAATTTCTGTAAAACTTTACTTTTTTCTTGTTCTGCCTTCTTTCTGAGTGACAACAGCTTGTCCACGCTAGAGCAACAGCTGTGACAAATATATGTCTTATCCCTGCTATTGCCTGCTTCATTTATGTCAAATAATGGGCTACCAAAGCTCTCTTCCTTTACATCATTTAATACAGTTAGGTATTTCTTTCCTGCTCTGTCAAATAAGAGGAGCTTCTTTGCCTTTTGAGTCCTGCTCTCGATCTCCTCGCCACAAAGAAAGCAAGCAGCAACCATGACTTTCCACATGGGTTACCGATAGTGTACGTGTAAGTATATTAATATCTATGGTTGACCAGACCCTCCCGGAAGCACGGAGGGTTTGGTCTGGCTACGCAAGACTAGAGCATTGCTATGACAACAAGACCACGTGTTTACAGTCTTTAGCAGCTTTAGTGGAGATAGCCACTTTTTCTGTTTCTGTTAGCTTCTTGTATTAACCTCTACCTCCCAGCTCCTTGCTACAAATAATTGTTCCTGATCAGTCAGTCATGATAAAAGCCACACCCAAGCCAGTAAACACTAACTGGAATGAATGGAGAGTTCCAAGAT
>NW_003549631.1:0-1439 GCF_000090795.2 Amphimedon queenslandica | reverse complement strand
CATAGAAGGAAAGCTAGAAAGGAATAGAGACCAAGGTAGAGACTCCATGTTCAATTTAGCCATGTGCTTGTTTTGAAAGAGGCGTGTTTTGGGCGTGTTTATACTACTTACACACATGGAGCGCGAGTAGAGAAGATATCGCTGCTTGTTTTCATGAGAAGAGTCCCTTTGCTCTGATAAACCTTTGCTAGTGAAGGAAAGTGTCTTTAGCCATAGATAATGGCATGGTAGAAGTCTGTTATACACCTCGGTCTCGGTTGCTATGCATATAGACTACGTAACCGGGATTGGAAACAGATCACGTGATCCCATTCAAATCAATGTAATTATTCAGGTACAGTCTCTGTGACAGTGAGAGGCGGACGAAAATCCCTGACATGGGTGGAAAGAATGGTCTCTAGTGAAGTCCCGCAAGCTATTTCACCTGTACTTGGGCTCTTATAATATACTCACATGTTTATATATTCCTTTGATACAAAAATAAAATGTGTTAGCTGTGTAAAAACAGGTGTTTAAAGCAAGTGCGCTCCCCGTGACAAGAGATAATGTCTTATTCTCCCTCCTGCAAACAAGCTTTAGCTACCCCAGTTTCATTTTATGATTAAAACTATGCACAAGGCCATGCTACATGAGAATAGACTGGTTAGTTCTGCCTGCCATATCACTGAGAGCAGATATCCACCTAAATAACGCCAAAAAGCGGCCAATCTGTTGTACCTCTCCCGAGCGAACTAAGCATAGAGACACGAAGAGAAAGGCATCATCATGATCTCTGGTGTTTTCTTCATGAGAATAAGCTATTTAGAACCAGCTAAATCACAGTAGAAAATTAATACAGCTCATCAAACATAACAATTCTTTATGATTTTCACCATTTTGATGCAAATTCATGCAATTTCATGCATTAATAATCACACAGTCTGTACACGTGACGTCATCAGTTTCCCATCCCGGTTACGTAGTCTATAATATCTATGGTTTATTTTACCTCGGGACTGCGTCCCTCAGTAAAATAAATCCCATATTAACCTCGACCTCAGTGTATAACCTATACATGTACTTTCATAATCATGCCTCCAACTCTCCTTAAGACACACAAGTTCACAACGTTATGTACGCATTGTCAGATTTATACAAACATACTCATAATTCTCTCTTTCCCTCCCTCAGTTCCTCCCTCCTCGTCCATGTGTCTCCCTTTCTCTCTGTCCCTCTCTGTCTCACACTGAACCTCCATCAATAAACCTAGGTAAGTTTATAATACTTCAAATTTAATTCTTTCTTAATTTCCTGTACATTATGCATGTATGACACTTGAATTTACAAGCAATAACAGTTCATTCAAATTTTCAAAATTTAGTTTTAAAGACTCATACACATACATGTATAACAACTTTTCTTTATTCAACTTAAGTTAACCTAGCCTGGCTTCATTGCAT
>NW_003549627.1:1199-5240 GCF_000090795.2 Amphimedon queenslandica | reverse complement strand
AGAATAGACTACATTCTATTGCTATGAAACTACAATAAAGAGACCCTTTACATGTTTTTACATTGTTTAAAGTTGTTTTTGTATTTTCCATGTTGCTGGTTTTTTAGTTATAACAATTTACATTCAGCCATTTTGCTAAGATGCCATTGATTGCTGCCATTAATTTAATGAATAATAACAGAGTCTGATAATTGATTTCCGGTCCGTAACCAATCCCGGTTACGTTAGTCTATTATATCCCTGGTAGAAGCTTACCAAATACCATGCATCAGTATTTGTACCCACAAATATGTGACCATAATTGACAAAAGGTACCTTATGGCGAATTTTAAAATTCATCATTATAATGAAAAATATCAACCTATGAGTGCTCCATTGCACAAACATTGTTTCTAAAAGTTACATAGTAACTTTTTGCACACTGTGGAGTAATTTTATGATAAATGGAGCTCAGAGAGTTGGATTTTTATGGCTATAAAGACACATTTCACTACCCACCATAAGGTACCTTTTGTCAATTATGGTCACATATTAGTTCTAAAAATTTTGGAGAGAATGCAAAATATTGGACCCTCAAAAATTAACAACCCTACATGCATGGTACATGAATGTATAGTTTGATTTGAATAATCCTCTAGTTAAAAAGCTAACATGCTTAATCTTTTTCAGAAATAGTCTAATCCTATATGTACTGTGCATGCATACACGTACATGCATTGGCTGCTGCCAATTGCTGCTACTTATAACTGTATCATAACACTGGCAACTTACAGTATCAAAACCAATATTAGGATCAGCTCCATTTTCAAGTAGCACTTTAAAAATTTCAACATTATTCTTCTCCATGGCCATAATAAGAGCAAAACGCCCACCAAAAAACTAATATAACAAACTTAAAATTACAGTATATACACTACAAACCTCAGTAACATTAGGATCAGCTCCTTTTTTCAGTAGCACTTCAACCATTCCAGTGTTATTCTTCTTGATGGCTTTAATAAGAGCAGTAGGACCACGAGAATACTATTATAACAAATTTAAAATTACAGTAGATACATGTACAGCTACAAACCTCAGTAACATTAGGATCAGCTCCTTTTTCAAGTAGCACTTCAACAATTCCAATGTTATTCTTTTCGGTGGCTATAATAACAGCAGAAGGACCACCAGAATACTATTATAATAAGTTTAAAATTACAGTACATACAGCTACAAACCTTAGTAACATTAGGATCAGCTCCAGCTTCAAGTAGACCAATAACCTCCTCAAGTTTACTATGAGACTCTATAGACCTCATCAATTCTCTGTCCTACATATGCAATTACATAAAGCTGTAATATATATTCATACCAGACTGGAGCTTTTAACTTCTTTCCTAATTGATGCAACCTCGGGCCTCTGTTTAAAAAGAGACACTTCTTGTTGAGTATTAGCTTCACTTGTCTAAAAGATTAAGGTATTTCTCATTTACACAATAAAGTCTACCAATACATTGCAATAATGGAATCATCAATATTATATGCTACCAAATATTCCTACTATACTGTATGTCTCCTTGTATGACCTATTTTGCTATGCAATCCTCTTATACCATAACTCAGTATAGACAGTACTACTGCATAGCAAAAAATTTTTGTGGCACAAAATTTTCATGGATATTGCAGCTTTTTCGAAATTCACAAATAAAATCTGCAAAAATTGATTTAATAACGTTCAAGATGGCTGAATTGTAGAAAATTAAAGCTGCAAAATTTATTTTTGAATGGCTTCGTAAAACAAAAATTTTCCATTATACAATAGTAATTACATCTACACATACCAAAGTAGTAGTACTTGTGGTGGGAATGTGTCCCTCAGATAATGTGGTCTGTATGACTGAAGAAGCATCAATTATAAAAAATAATTGTAATAAAAGCTATATAAAGGTACACATGTACCTTCTTCCTTGCCCTCAAAATCTTCTGTAAAAAAGAAAACTAAAAATAATTTTATATACTGCATTATCTTATATGTACCTTCCTCTTCTTGTGGTAATTCAAATACAGTAACGTCATTGTCCTTTAGCTTCTTTAATATCACTGGATCCTTGAGATCTCTCATGACATCATCAAGAACACATGGTAGTATAGCATAAGTGATGATAATACAGTTCCTTCTTAACTGTTTAAGAAACGCAAAATATGACCATGAAAATTCACCAAAGGTTGAGAACCAGGTGTAAAATTTAGAATGGAACCAAGGGGAACCAAGACGAAAAGAGATACAAGGCAAACCAATAGGAATATTGGGAGAAAGGTGGGACCATTCGTTAAACAAATGTACCAAATCATTGCAGAAAATTTCATTAAGTAGCTCAGCATACTTTTTTTCATAGTCATCGACTTGATTCATAAGTCTAACATCTTGTGAAATATGTTTTGATATTCTTTTCAACAGATTATAGTTGAGATAACCAATGAAGTGATTATCAATTAGGAAATGAAACAAACTATCGAAATCATGAATCTTCCGAAGAGGATCAAGATATTTTTTCAGCACTGGATGATTTCGAGTTTCTCCTTTCAAATATAACTCAATGAGCAATTTAATCCCTTTGATATCAACATTGTGATGAATTAGTGACTGTCTCACATCCACCACCAAGTCATAATACTTCTGTTGCAAAGAAGAAGCAATTAGATGTAGTTCAGGACGATGTATTCTATTTTCCATTTCATGTACATCATGCACACCTAAAACAAGAGCACAAATTAAATTAAAGATTTTCAATGGACATTATAAACACATCCTCCAAAATACTTAATGGTAAAATTATTAGACTTATGTACACAAAATAGTTATGCTAACTATGGTAACGTCTTAAGCAACAAAATAATCTATAACTTTTATAAATTGTATCTGTAATAATTTAAAATTTAAATTTCATCAAGTACTGAGAACATACCTAGAACTACTGGTTCATGTGAACGATCTGAAGATGAAAAGAAAAAAATTAAAAACCGAACCAAGTCTAAAATTTACCTTCATTGATTTCCAATGTAGATGTGGCTGTTGGGTCGTCTTGATTTATACTAGTAATTTCACTTCTTGCCAAATTATGAACTAAAAGTATTCAATAAAAAAGCATTAGGTACAAAGCAATAGATTTATATCTCACTTTGTCTTTCTTCATTAATACCATCAGCTACAGCATTCTCTCCTATTCCTCTAAGAGCAGCTATCAGTGTATCTATTGTTGGAGTCTCCACACCATCAGCTTTACGCAACCAGCTAGCCAAACACTCTGTAAAGCAAAGATCAACTTCTCCATGGTCTTTCTTTACTTTCTCCAGTGTATTGTGAGACAATTTAAGACGCAGACCAAGTTTATGATATGATGCCTTGCTGCAGTGATGTTTCTCAAGTAAAGCAATCACTTCATTAAGATCTCTAATGTCTACAGCAATGATATTACAATAAAATAATAACTATTGTAAATATTCACTCACTTAAAGTCCTTCCAATAAAAATAGGATCCAAAACTGATTCAGCCATTTAAGGGGGAGTAGTTACTTGGAATGTAGGTGGGGCTAGTTTATTAGCACCACCCTTTAAATAGCGTGGGCGTAAATGAATGCAAAAAAAAATCAAATTGCAAACCTGCCTCAGTAGCTATTCAGTCAAATGCAATATCATCATTTCTGTATGAACGTTTATCCACACTAGACAGTTCTTACAAAGAAGAAGGGAGTCTAATAAAAGCTCTTATCCATTCAACAATGAGCAGGAGAGGATGCGTGACAGTGCTTACAATCACAAAGTGTGTAATCTCATTGGGATATTAGGATCATTACTTATAGCACACTTGGTATCACTGTCTCCATACATTACTGCCAGTATAATAGGATTCATTGTTGGATATGATAATGTTAGTCCTAGTCCAGTGTATGCTACAGCATTGGTACTGTATCTTCTTAATACTATTACAATTTCACTGATACAAGCATACTTCAGGCCTGAAGACTAAGGAAGATATTACTAAGGATATGGTATGTGATGAG
>NW_003549627.1:0-1087 GCF_000090795.2 Amphimedon queenslandica | reverse complement strand
ATGTGATGAGTTTTTGTGGTAGAAAATCAGAGGAAGATGATGGACTGAAAAGTAACACAGTACCCTCACCACATGCATCTACTAACACTAATGAAACAAATGATACTGTTGATATTAATGTATAGTAATTAATTAAACTTTATGTCGTAACCATTTTTTAATTAATAAATTTAATAAAGAAACAGTACCTAAAATAACATAAATATAAAAGTAGCTAATATTTTCATTTTCCTATATTGCCATTGACAGTTATAAAATATCGCATCATTTTACTTCTCCCTGTCCCTATTCAAAGTACATATAATGTGCACAATTATGAATCATTAATCTTACTGCAGTAGTCCTGTCAGGCCTGTATTGTGTACTTTTTTTAGTCTGCAATAAAAGTTAGTAATGCACAGGATTACAATGCATGTTTCTGTATATGCAGGTTTGGTTTTAGCAGTATAGCCAGTAAGGCCATACCTTTTATACATGTGTGTGTGTTCATGTATTTTTAGTATCAAAATGTTACTTTACTTACTAGCTCAGCTGACATCTCATCATCATAGTGACTTGTTGACTTCTTTTGCCTGTCTAGCCATGATGAGAACGATGACTATTAAATGACATAAAGAGTAAACTTTTGACTGAACACATACAATGTATATACAGTATATAAGTGGTTATAATCTATATAAGTATAATCTTACTCTGGTCTGATGGGATTCCAGTGCGAAGGATATGGTCTCTTCTTCACTCTATTAACAGAATAAAGTTAATGAAGTTCTATAAATACATCTATCTATCTTGTTACTTGTGTAGTAGAAATAAACGATTATGTAGTTTGTTACTATGGTAATATTATTATGTGTGTATGGTATGCATGTAGTTATTATTAGTGTTTTTATAGTTAACCACATCCTATGCATACAGTATAAATTGGTATCATTTTGATTCATACATTTTTCTCTGCTCTGTGCTCTCTCTCTGCTCTCTCTCTCTCTCTTGAGTATTTGTTCCAGTATTCGTTTTGTGAGCTCTCTCTCTCTCTTACTCTGCTTTAACTTACCTTAAGGTTACTTTTAAATGCGGGTACTATTAATTG
>NW_003549625.1:3457-5251 GCF_000090795.2 Amphimedon queenslandica | reverse complement strand
CTTATCAAAGTTTGTCCAGCTCGACCAGTTTCTACTGGCCTTCTGCAAGAGGTGACACTGGGAGACAGCACTGGAACAATTTTTCTATCTTTGTGGGAGAATAATATTGATAAATTGGAGGAAAGCAGTGCATATGATTTTAAATTCCTGACAGTCAAAAGCCACTCCAATTTTCAAGCAACACAATTTTACTCCAGTTAACACAGTTGTTGTAACTGAAGGAGTGTACAAAGCAACACGGCAACTTAAACAAGCTGAGATCATTGGAGTACAAAACTAAACAGTACACTATTCCTGTATCAATTGTTCCAGTAAAGTTTATATGGTGGCTGACACTACATATTCTAATTGTTGAAAATGCTCCATTCTTCAGTCTCTAAATTTGTGCGAGAGGAAAGTGTCAGCTAATTTGTTATTCTCCAAAGAAGAGGAGTCAAAGCTGTTGTCTGCATTTAGCGACATATGTGAGCTTCTTCTTGTAAATTCATTCAGTAGTCCTCTATACTTAAAGGAAAGAGACACAAAGCTACTCCAGCTAAGGAACAAGAAGAATGTCACCTACACAACTAAAGGCAACTATATAACAGCCATCAAAAGACAATAAACATTATGTGAAAATTCAAACTCAATGATGATTCAATCTTTCTGATACATGTACATGTATATTATTGCTACATTTATGTACAATAGTTATGTTATCACAAGCACATTGTTTTAATGTTTATAAAAAATTATAAAATCTATCAAAATACATAGCATACATGGACAAACACAAGACAGTCAATAACAGATAAAATGTAACAAGTCACTCCTTGTCAGTGCTGGATGTTATAAAAAAGACACCAAATCCCAGAAAGATCCAAAAACTGTAACAATAAATACAAATTTAATTATTGATACTTTTGTGCATGTACTGTACATGTACATGTACATGCATACCTACATGTATACATTCAATAAAATCCACTTTTAATGTTCATGTACTTTTGGGAGAATATAAAATATTATCCTACATGCATATGTATTTTAAAACAAGTACATTTTACAATTAAATGTTTTGCAATATTTAAAGTATTAGTCACCTGCATGCATATTGCAGTTTGTACATGTACATAATTATTATACAGCTAATGAAATCTTTAAATATTAATAGGACAAAACTTCATTTCTCTGCCTTTCTCTCATCCTCAATCCCCATTATTGTACCTTGTTCCTAAAAGTTGATGTGTACTACACATTTGACTGGTGGGAGATGGTGACACCATTACTTCTCCCCCTCCTACAATAGCATGAGATGCAGATGACAGAACTGGTTCAACTTGTAACAAATTTTCTGACTGAATTCACCAACACACTAAACCATCCATAACTGTTACCAGCTAAAACACAATAACAGGAGGCCCCTCCAGCTTTATCTCCTCCTCCATCTTTGAAAGTAGCTCCAGTAAAGGAAGAATTAGAACTTGCATTGAGAATTTGAGAGAAAGAGAGAGAGGGAGTCATAAAAGTACAATACATGTAATGTTTACATCATCAATTTTATCCTTGATCAAAAAGTACTCGTATTTGATTCCACTTTCTAACGTTCAAAATCAGTTTAGTCAATGTTTCATCTACAAAAAATGTAATAAAAATTTATATACAAAAATTTAGAAAAACATTACGTACATAGACAAACAGAGAATAGTAGAGCAATCAATACAATGTAGATTCTTTTGCAAGTACACAGGAGTGATAACTCGGACAGTACCCCTCGATGTACCCACATGTAACAAAAACTCTACAGATAGACGA
>NW_003549625.1:0-3242 GCF_000090795.2 Amphimedon queenslandica | reverse complement strand
ATTAGATTTATAAAGACTGAAATTACCATATAAGTGGCTAAAATAAAGTGTTAATGAGACAAAGGCCAATTTACTGAAAAAGCGCAACTCAGCCCACCACAAAGGCTTCCGATTCAACTGGGTCAACTACAAACTTATAAATTTGTTAAATCCATTCATTATTGTGTGCTCCACCTTTATAATCCAATTCTATAAATTTAACGCAAAAGTGATGACTCCGCCCACAAAAACCTTGACTGGATCCACAATGCTAAGTACAAATGGAACACAAAAATGTAAAATTAGATGAATAATGATTGAAATTACCTTCTTAATTGCTAAAATAAAGTGTTAATAAGAGAATTAAAAGCCATTTGACTCAAAAAGTGCAATTCCACCAACTACACAGGCTTCTGATCTACAACAAATTTGTCACAAATTTACAAATTTGGAAATTCACAAATTTTCGAAGTTATCACAATAAATCCAAATTTGATCAGAATCAGCTTACAATTGCTACATAATGTATTCCAATGTCAATGCATCAGGATAAAATATGAAATGAAGGAGTCCCTCCTAGTCATTTTTTGCAAAAAATTGCTAAAGACTATGTACTAGTACAGGGGCCCAATTAAATGTGTGTATTTAAAAGTATTTTTAAAAATTTGGATTTTCTGAGTTATGGCCATTTTAAGAAACACCAAAAATTTGAAAAATACTAAGGCCCATGGTTTTTGCTCAAAGAATGCTCCAAAATTTATCCAACTTATTACTAAAATTTGTGATACACATTGATGTGTTTATGCTGTGTAGCAAGTTTGAGGATTCCAACTTCAATTTTATAAGTTCTAGCCATTTTAAGTAAATCTGAAAATTCCAAGGCTATACATAGCCCATTGATTTTGATCCAAAAATGGCTCCAAATTTACCTAAAAATTTTATTAAATTTTTTGATACATATTGATGTCCTTATGCATGTCGCAAGTTTGAGCTACATGTAATGCGAACTTCAATGTTTCAAGTTATGGCCATTTTAAGAAAATGCAATAATTTTGAAAAATACCTAAGGCTATAACCCATGGTGTTTTCCAAAAAATGGCTCCAAAATCATCCCAAATTTTCATTACACTCTCTAATACAAATTAATGTCCTTATGCTGTGTAGAAATTAAGTTATGAATATTATTAATGAAATAAGTTAATAATATTTTCAACATATTACCTCCAATGTGCTGTGACAAACTAAGACTCATTTTTTTGCTGACTGAGGTCCCTTCATCCTTTGATACTGATAAAGGTTCTTTAAATGAAGACAACAGACCAAAGATAGAAATGAAATGATGCTGACACAGTGAATTACTAACACAAAGAGAGCGTGAAGGAATTAAGAGGAGGAGGAGGAGAATGGTGGACAACGCGAGCAAGAGATGGTGTTTCAAAAGTGTTTATCTACATTGAATACATTTATTTTTAAAAATTAATTAATAATCTGACCACACCCACTAATTAATTATTATAAGTAGACCTGTACTTTAAGGGTTGTTAAATGAGTTTGGGACATTATTATTTGTACAATCAATACAGTTTATCGTCGCCAGCACTGACAGAAGAATTACAACTCTGCATTTAAAAAATGACATTATTATCATTATTAATATTATCAAGAGTGGATAATTATTTAGGGAGAGTGTCTAACCCGCCTATAATCTGTGATACCACAGTGCGTAAGTTTACATAGCATGGTTATTAGCACCAAGTAGCCATTCTTGCGTCCTTATACTGATTCCAAGTCAGAAGGCTGCAAATAAAAAAGAGCCAACCATTAGAAGAACATATTCCCGTCTGCTCCTGCTTGTTTCTCGCACTACATGATCCTTAGAGTGGAGATATAAGTCTTAAGTTGCCTGCATGCTTTAAGCGCCATTTCATCAGCCACACCCATAAATTTGAAGATTACTGAGATTAACTCTGTATACTTGCAAAAAACGGATGAAAACATACGCGCTGTGGTATCACACAATATAGGCAGGTTAGACACTCTCCCTAAATAATTATCCACTCTTGATATTATTATTATATTATTGCTATTGGTGTCAGATTCGTTGCTCAGTAAAGAGGAGTGCTCATTATCTGTGGGTGAGAGACTGAGCTGGAGGAGGTGGAGTGAAATAGAGACTAGGGAAAGGCATTGCTCCTTACTAATAACTTTTAAAAGTAGAAATAGTAAAAGTATTTTATGAAAAGCTTGATTAGAAGTTTAGCTTTAGTTCTTAGTACGGTTACCTCAAAGTGACATCCCTATTTTGTATTCTTTTTCATTGGTTGACAATTGTTTATTTGCATGGTTTTGTTAGTCATTGACATATATATGTGATATCATAAATAGGGTGATACTGTTCAGACCCCAACCATGAGGGTTTCAATCATGCAACTTCTTATGCAAATCAAAGAAAGGTTTTTCTCTCTGAGTTAGATTTGTTAACCCCTCAGTGTTTACATTCACCTAGTTAATACTAAGTATTTCTTTTTTATGAATTGCATCTAAGCCTACGAATGGTCTGTATGGCTCGGGAGAGTACAAACTACCAAGGTTTTCCTAGCCTTATGATAAAATTGTATTATGTGTACTCACTTAATGAGTATTAGACTAATAGATCAAGTAAACAGAACAAATCCTGGGCAGTAGACTGATCCAGGGCACCGAATGCTATTGTTACAATAGAAACCATCCTTCATTTTGAAGTAGATGAGGAGGGAAAATGCATTGGAGGGACAATGCATTGGAGGGCCAGGGGAGCCTAGAGATCTTTGCAGAATAAGCTGCAGCTACTGCCTGTGACATTATTGACTATGTCTCTTTGTGAAGGATTGATCATTAAATAAAGATTATAAAGGTCTCGCTATAGGTAAAACACTGAAATTGTGCCAGGCTGATCATATATATTACGAAACTACATCATGTACATGTATATGTACATAGTCAAAGTCAAAGATAGCAGATAGCCTGTACAATCAATAGGACTTTGGAAGATTCTCAGAGGCACCTCTCATCAGTGCAGCTACTAGACCTGTGTATTCCCATCCTCTTTCAACATTTTCCAAATCTAGCTTTGCCAGGCTAGATATAGTAGTCCTCTGAGTACAGCTATGGCCTTTAAAACTAAATGCAAATAGCTACAAAACTTGCATTAATTTCTCCACTAACTTTACTTGCCACAATAATGATTATAAGCGAAGCTAACAATACTAACAATATATACAGTC
>NW_003549624.1:4067-5254 GCF_000090795.2 Amphimedon queenslandica | reverse complement strand
CCCTATGACTGGTGGAAAGATAACAAGGAAAAGTATCCAATTTTGGCTAAACTAGCTAAAAAATATCTGTCTGCACCACCTACTAGTGTTTCATCGGAACGTCTGTTTTCTTCAGCAGGGGAAATATATGATGATAAGAGGAGTCGAATAACAACATAGCATGCAGAGACACTACTTTTTATTAAATGTAATTTTCATTTAATTAAAGGACAGTATAGTTTTTAATTTTTAATTTGTTCATTAAAATAAAATTAAAATATCGGACCGGCTATCGGTATCGGCTAAAAAATTAGTGAAATTACAAAAATCGGATTGGTTATAAAATTTCTTATCAGTGCACCTCTAACTAATGGATGCCATATTTCAGTGGAAGAAATAGCAATTCACTGCTTTGAAGAAACTGAAAGGGCTACCAAACCTTCTTTAAATAAAGAGAGTCAGTTTATTGTATGGTGTGAAGTTGTTTTTTCAGATTTATTAAATATGAGTACATTGATTTTAATAGATTGCATAAAAGAGAAGTTTGAATGGGAGAAGTTTCAAGAAAACAAGGCAGCTATAGTCAGGAAGGTGGACCAAAAAGTATTGATGTTAAAAGGAAGTATGAAGCTACTATCGTAACTATGACATTTATGTAATTATTATTTGATTATTAAAGATGATTTTCAATTGTGATTCGAACAAGATCATAACATAATGATTTTACGGGATCTAGAAAGAATAATGGATCAGATCAGTAATGATCTTACAAGAAGAAGTTAAGATTTTGTCAGTTTTTGGAACTTCTTGTCCCATAATCTTATAAGAAACAGTCAGATCTTACATTGTGATTTTCACAAGATCTTATTCAAGATCTTACACAAGATTTATTTGCAGGGAAAGCAGAACTTCAGATCTTTCAAAATGCCGCAAACAGCATGCCAACAAATATGTAACAAATACTGACTCATATTGAACAGAATGCAGTAAGATATCCAGCTGAATCTGCGACACAGAAACTGGAGCAGAAATGAAGACATGATAAAGTAATAAAGGAATGCTTGTGGCATTTATTACAAAAAGAAATTACAATGAGGATTCTTCTGAGCAATGATTTAAAAACAACTGAGGTGGGCTCTATTATATTACTGACACACTTTTTGTGAAAGCGGAGAATTTTGTTTGTCACATACAATACAGCTAAACCT
>NW_003549624.1:0-2402 GCF_000090795.2 Amphimedon queenslandica | reverse complement strand
AAGAGGAACAATACAGTGGCATGAGTGATATGATATTTTAGTTGGTGATACTGATGCATATGCTAAAATTTTTATTTCTTATTCGAAAATGAGCACCTGCAGGCTGCAGCACAAGATGCTTGATGCCACTAATGCTTTTAATTCATTAAATAGAAGTATGGCATTAAGAAATGATCTCCATCTTTGTCTCTCGCTTAGTCATATTCTGATTAATCTGTATCATATTGAGAACACTCTTTTCATTGGTGGTGATACTTTGTATCTAAAGAGGGAACCACGCAGGGGGATCCTTTGGCTATGGTAATATACGCTGTTGGATCTATACAACTCATTTGTTAATTGTCTTCGATTTCTAATGTAAAACAGCTCTGGTATGCTGATGATGCAACTGGAATGGGCTCTCTGCATGGCCTGAGTAAGGAGTTTATTATGGGTATTGGCCGACCATTATCAAGTCCTTTCTTCAAGTGAAGAAAGATCGTTTTGAGGAGGCTCTTAAGCTGTTTTGTGATACAAATGAGAAGATTACAATGTGATAGTGTCAAGTATTGAGGTGCCCTACTGTTACTCAGGAATTTGTAAATAAGGAGTTGTCTAGACTCTATTGAGGTGAATTTATGGTGTGAAAGAGTACATTTGTTACCCGAGCCACGCGTAGGCGTGAAGCGAGGGTAAAGCAGTCGTTTTGTCTGTGTGTTCGCTTGACCTCCACTTTTGAGCTGACACTGCTTTCTTGTGAAATCCTGGATAGTCTTATAATCAAAACTAGCTATAGAAAAAGTTATTCTTTGTCTAGAAAATGGCTTGACTCGTCTTCCCGAGGCAGAGAAAGCTCACAATATCGCCAAATGTAGTCGGTACAAATATATCTTTGTCATGGTGAAAGCTAAAAAGCAGCAAGACAAATGAAGCGATAGAATAAAGCCTCATCTTTAAATAATATGTAAGAAATTGCTCCAATCGTCTTCGTTTTAAAGATATGATAGCCCAAACTTTCATACCTTGTGAGTTTAGACGAGGCTCTCTTCTCCCGAAGTAGCGGCCAGAGTCTTTAAACACCAGAGACTAGATAGCAGTTTGTATGCAACAAATAGAGCCTAACAAATGTAAGCTAAACTGTTTAAAAGTCGAGAAAAACTAAAGCTTTCTTCACCACTTAGGGCCATGTGCCACCATTACTGTGTGTGCGGGTGGAGCATGGCTTAATTAAGCCACACCTTCATTGCAGCCACACCTTTACATTGCTGCAGCTAGCTAGCATGCAGCAAACATGCTGGAGCTTCTTCTTTGTCTAAAAATACAAATCAATCTCTGTCTCAAAACATTCACTAAGTTTTACTAAATCTAGTACATGTTGTAGCTTATTCTCAGTCTTAAAACTTTCACTATTTTCTCTTAATTTGTTAAAACTGTTACATACATATTGTGGCGAGGGTATGCACTTTAGTGCCCTCGTTATCTAAATTTGCTGTTTTTCAGCCCTAGTCAGCTTACAGTGCTTTTACTCATGGCCTGTTTAGTGAAGGGATGAATTTGTTTCGTACTTGTCACTTTGAAGAGTCTCAAATCCAGTCCCTTAATGATTGTTTGGATAATGATTTCATTCCTCCACTTTAAGGAAGAGATGCAGTGATTGATCTAAAGAGACATTGGCTCTCTTCCTACTCGATATGGTGATCTGAGTTGTTCAGTTCATGTTGGTTCGCTGGGTTCCAACGCTCCAGCTCTGTCTAGCCTCTTTGTTGTTGGGAGATGGGGAAGGTTCTTTGGTTGCAGTTGAGGCAGAGATGGACAAGATGAAGAAAAAATGTAAGCTGTAAAAAAGATGAGGTATATCAATTGACTATATCTACATTGAGGTCAAAAAAGTATTAATAAAATTTTATAAAGAAAGTATTAATGATAAATTTGATATCTATTTACTCCTCTGTCACATGATGAAATTGTAACTAGGATGTGGCTGATGAATAATAGTCTTTTAGCTAACTCTATGTAGTGTAAAAAATGTAGTTCAACATGCAAAAAATTATAAAAAAAGGAATCTAAAGTACGGAGATGTCCTGTAAAAGGCTATCAAGCAGTCATAATTACAAAAAAGGGACATTAATTGTGTCTTTGGAAGACACCTGAAGTTAAATGATATCTTAGATATAATTAATTTTTATTGGTGGTCCAGGAATACCGGTAGTCTTGCATAGCCAACCTCTCCCTTCGTGGCTACAGGAGGGTCTGGCAAATTGACCATACTTTGCCCGTTCTGATAACATTTTTATTACATCAACTATAAAAAAATAAAAATTCTTAAATGATTCTTTAATAAATTTTTTGGTACATTGTGACTTGTAAACGCAATATTATCTGTCCTGCAATGAATACTGTACCTTGCTTTTTGAGTAAAAAAA
>NW_003549623.1:4181-5254 GCF_000090795.2 Amphimedon queenslandica | reverse complement strand
TAGATGGTACAGACATCATTGATGGAGTAGTCGATGCTGCTGATGTGAGTGATACTGATGATGAATGAACTGATGACAATAAAACTGAAGATGTAGAGTCACTAGTAATATTAATACCAGTTATTACAGCAGGAGGATTAGATATACAGTTATTGAAAAAGGTTTCGAATTCACATGCATGCAGTGTTAAGTTATTACCAGCTGGTATGCCATCAAAACACTTAATAAAGTTCAATGAATCATTAAAAGGTTTGAGGTCATCCCAATGAAACTGGCCTTGACTATCAATAATGTGAATGTAATTAATATAAAGTGTACTGCCATTGACAAACTGAAACTGAACACAAACAGAATTTGATGTAACATTAATCAATGCCAAGTTCAGGTCATGAGTACCTTAAAATAAGTAAATATCATAATGTATTAATTGTGTATTACTTACTGATTGTTATAGTCTTGCTTTGAACTGTAACTCCATTTTGATAGTACAAGGTAGCATTAGTTTTCAGTGTCTTATTTGATGGAAATTGAACAACAAGTGAAATGTTATTATAAGAACTATTGCTTATGGATACATTTGTTGTTGAATAACAGTTATCCTTAGTACATCCTTTCAATGTAATGTCCATTAGTGGTGGTGCATTAGTACAAAACTGATGAACCTACAAAAAATACATAGCCATGTTGTTTTAAGCAAGTAATCACAACACAGTAAACACACCATGGGATATAGACTATACATTATAATACATGGTACATTTATTACACATTACCTATAATACATTATAATACTATAGTCTGTCTATCATCATTTAACACTACTATTCACTATTACTATAAAGTTATCATAGCTGGCTATGATTAATCCTATTAGCGAACTTACAGATACAATCAAATGAAAAGTCCAATTTACATTCCCTCTTTCTTTATCAGTTACATATAACTGTACATCTACTGTATAGAATAATCACTTTAGGCTCTCAATAAGTATAATTACTTACTTGTTGATTGAAATCCAACAGTTATGTTACTAGTAGATCCATTCCCAGCTTTATTAGTAGTTGTAATGTTAA
>NW_003549623.1:0-3177 GCF_000090795.2 Amphimedon queenslandica | reverse complement strand
CAATAACAATTATAGTTTAGATAACTCATCAGCTAATTCATACTCATCAACATCAGCTGATCTCAAAACATTCAATAAAGTAAACCATGTAAACGGCCGTGTACCCATTTCCTTCCATACTTGAAACACTTTTACCAATCCTTCATTTTTATTCCTCATCTCTTCAAGTTCGGGAGGTGTCAATGCTAATGCAAGTCCTATTTCGTACCACTTTCTTGTTAGGCGAGGAACAACATAAGTTGATAAGCAATCACGTGTTAATTCTATTCGTAAAACAATTACCAATAATACTTAGACACATCATAAATACTACATACCTTTATGGACAAGTGGAGTCCCACCAGTAGGCATATTATCTACACTAACAACAGAATACTGACTATGAGGAACTGGACTAGGTTTAGAAGCTTGAGCTACAACACCTAAACTGGAATATTGACTAGAATTCTCTTGAGAGGGTATGACTCTAGGCTGTACTGGATTACTATTATTATTGTACTGCAATGTGTCGTATACAGTTCCTGATTGTGCATTGAGAGTAGAATAATAGCTTCCATTGCTATCAACATTGTGATCTGTTTGATGTCCATTAGCTGACACACGAGACACTTTATCATACACTCCTCTCTCACTCTTATCCTTAAAGCGACGTACCTCTGTGTAAATAGGTGGGGGAACTACTGCTGGAGGAGTATTAGGAGGAGGATCATCTCTCTCTACACCATTCAATGGAATCTAAAATTTATTATAATCTATACTTTCATTAAAATTAAGTAAGTTTTCTTTACCATATTTGGTCCAGTTGAATAAATGTTACCAGTAGTCACTTCCATTCTTCCTCTTCTCTTTTTAAATCGAACTGTTGCTGCTACCACTACAATTACTATAACAACTACAATGTACATATTAATGACAACATTTGATTATAATGTACATACCAATTATTATAATTAGTAGTGCAATTGATATCCCAGAAGCCAGTCCAATAATTGATGAAGAAGAAGATATGGATGAAGGAGCTGTCAATGAAGGAGTTGGGGATGAAGAAGTTATAGAAGTGACTGATGACAAATTTAAAGATGAAGAAGATGAGGACAAAGGTGAAATTACGTTGGATGAAGATGATACGGATAAGGATAAAGATGTTGGGGATAAAGAAGATAGGAATGAATGAGTTAGAGATAAAGGTTTTGAAACACTCGGGAATGAAACAGTTAAAGTGCCTATGTATACAATAAAGTACATTATAACTACACAAATGAACATATACTGTACCTGTCACTAATGTACTAGTTAATCTAGTGGTAGGAATAGAAGTAGAACTACTGATGGTAGGAGTATCTGTAGTACTGCTTATGATGGAGCTACTTGTAACTTGTTGTACTGTTGAAGTAGTTGATACTGACAAACTAGACAACACTGATAACATAAAAGTAACTGATGATGTAGATTTAGTTGATGAAGTGTTTAATGAAGCAGTTAGAACAGTTGAATTAGTTGTAAATGTTAAAATTGTTGAATTTGTTGATAAAGTAGTTGCTACTGGTGAAGTAGATATTATCACTGGTACAGACATCACTGATGAAGTAGTCAATACTGTTGATGTGAGTGATACTGATGATGAATGAACTGATGACATTAGAAATGAAGATGTAAAGTCATTAGTAATATTAATACCATGAGTTTTTACAGCAAGAGGATTAGTAATACAGTCATCAAGATTCACCATATAACTACATACAGTCAGTTTTAAGTTGTTACCAGCTGGTATGTCATTGATACAATGAATAAAGTTCAATGAATCATTAGGAAATGTAGTGTCAGCCCAATGAATCAAACCTTGATTATCAATAATCAGAATACTATAAATATTAGGTTTACTGCCATTAACAAACTGAAACTGAACACAAACAGAATTTGATGAAACATTAATCAATGTAAATTGCTGAGTACCTTAAAATAAGTAAATATCATAATGTATTAATTGTGTATTACTTACTGATTGTTATAGTGTTGCTTTGAACTGTAACTCCATTTTGATAGTACAAGGTAGCATTTGTATTCAGTATCTTATTTGATGGAAATTGAACAACAAGTGAAATGTTATTATAAGAACTATTGCTTATGGTTGCATTTGTTGTTGAATAACAGTTATCCTTAGTACATCCTTTCAATGTAATGTTCATTAGTGGTGGTACATTAGTACAAGACTGATGAACCTAAAAAGAATACATAGCCATGTTGTTTTAAGCAGGTAATTACAACACAGTAAACACGCCATGGGATATCATTATTAAGTACAATATAGACTATACATTATAATACATGGTACATTTATTACACATTACCTATAATATATTATAATACTACAGTCTGTCTATCATCATTTAACACTACTATTCACTATTACTATAAAGTTATCATAGCTGGCTATCATTAATCCTATCAGGGAAACTTACAGATACAATGAAATGAAAAGTCCAATTTACATTCCCTCTTTCCTTATCAGTTACATATAACTGTACATCTACTGGATAGAATAATCACTTTAGGCTCTCAATAAGTATAATTACTTACTTGTTAATTGAAATCCAAGAGCTATGTTACTAGTAGATCCATTCCCAGCTTTATTAGTAGTTGTAATGTTAAACAGATATTGTTTATCGGTTGGGTCCATTGGACAGTAAGTGTAGTTAGTGATAGAGTCATTAAGGTACTGTTGATCAGTTCCTACACTGATTATATACTGTACTGTTAGTCCTGGTAGTGTGAATGGAGGATACCAACTGATAAACATACAACAAGAATCTAACTGATATCCTGTTAAACTACTGACACTATCAGGTGGACCTGGGTATGAAAAAATTTACATTATCATTGCCAATCAGGTAATTGTGCTTCAAATAACTTAATGTTTTATACTGACCTTGTACATATAGATATGCTGGTTTAGTGGTAGCTCCATTATTGTGTACTTTACAGGTAACTTCTGTACCATTTACTTCACTTGTTGCTGTTAAGATGAGTGATGCCATTCCACTAGAGGATAATACTGAACCATCAACTGATGGATGAGTCACAAAAAAGAGGCCAAATTGAGTCACATTAATAGCACATTCAAATGTCACATTATCATTGACATATACATATTGTGTCACTGGTACAATAGTGAAGGAG
>NW_003549622.1:3958-5270 GCF_000090795.2 Amphimedon queenslandica | reverse complement strand
CATAATTACTTGTCTCCTCACTTTGCTACAATATTATACATGTTCATGTATCAAAAATAAATGAGTGTTAACGAACTAATTACTTCAACCTTGAGCTTATCTTTTGACATGTTACAAGGCATTTGTAGATAATTTAATCCTTTAATAATCTTTTGTCTATTTCTAAGGCGATAAAATCCTTTGCATAGTCTTCTACAATAAAATGGCCCCAACCATCTGCCATCAAGTTTTCCCCTTCTGCACTTCTGAAATCCTTAACTAGTACAGAAGCCCCAATCTGAATAATGATTAGTAGTACTTAAGTTAATTATAATAATAAACATGAGCATACCTTAAACTTGCAAGGATTGTGTGTTTCGTATCATATAACTTCTTTTGTTTATTTTGAGCTTTAGCAATATTTTCCTTCAACTACATGTATTACCATGCATGTGTATGAAATAATGTAAATCAAATTCTGTATATGTATAATAGCCCCTATATTTTGCTGCAAATAAATTTTGTGTGTTCACTTACATTTTCTAAAATATCTATTCAATTGTTAGTCATTACTTCTAAAGCTTCAGCTATCTCATCCTGATTCATGGGAACACTGGGTCCCTCCTCGAGATCAATCAGAAGTATGGCTTTTCTTCCAAAACATTACTTCAAATGGACTGTATAAGGAAGACTCATGTCTGAGAAAAAAAAATGACAATGTACAAATAAAATGCTCTACACTTAAAAATGTACCGGGCATATTGTAAGCAAATACACGCAAATCTATGCATTCATCCCATGCATCTTTAGACTTTCCACTTGAATACTTAGCTAACATCCTCTGAAAAGTCAGACTGAAACGTTCATGAAGTCCATTTGCCTAATTTTAATCATAATTAAAATAAAAACAGGTACTAAACTAACTTGTGGGTGATATGGGGTTATTAAATGGTGCTTTATATTGAGTTGTTTCATCTGCTCACAATTTAAAACATTTTAAAACTCCTTTCCTTGGTCAGTTGTTATAATTTTAGGTAGCCCCATTGTCATAAATAACTACAAAGTATGAACTAAAAATGGCATGCACTGCAAATGGCAGCGCTAACTTTCAATAGTGTGTTAGCAACACCACATGCTTCCTTTGTTGGTAATGAGAATGCACCACGCCATTTAGTAAAATAATCAGAAATTGTTAATATGTAACGATTGCCACTCTTGATGTTGGACTTGTTGGACCAATAAAATCAATTCCTATGTGGTGCCATGGGCTATGTACAGGAACAGGATGAAGTCTAGGTTTAACAGTAACAATTTTATCTTTTAACACACTGAC
>NW_003549622.1:0-1406 GCF_000090795.2 Amphimedon queenslandica | reverse complement strand
AGTTTTTGTGTATGACCTCCAGTAAGGTGTAACATCTAATACATATTCACTGATTAAATTTTAGGACATATCAGTCTGACATATCAACAATGTTTGACCAGATTCCTTAACTTACAGCTAATTTGTAATTAAATAAGTAATTTTAATATTTTTTGGTCTGCCCATCTACCCACTTGCGTACCAATCTAAACACCAGCTTCAACAATCTTCCTCACCCTTTTTCTTAGCTTTCATACAAAAGCATGAAAACTTATGTCTTCAAAAACATGGTGGACAAAGCAGACTTTCTGACTAACAACAGATATTGAAGACTTGAAACAAAAGAACAAAGCTCAATGTAAGTTGACAAAGGTTGAAAATTGCCGTAGCTGTTCTAATAATCTAAGGAGCAAGCATGACAAGATTCTTGGGAGCTGTTCCTTTGTAATAACAAAACTAACTTATAATTGTTGGAAGACAACAAAAATTTTAGCTACTTTTGGAAGTTTTGGAGGAGACTCAATCTTTTCACTGACTCTTGCACACAGCGCATGTCACGTGAGACTAGGAAGTGTACCACAACTTATTTCAAGCTTCCTAAAGTTGATGCAGCCATATCATTGAGATTGGATTCAGAAATGAAAATTGTTGCTCCCTAGTCTGCCCAGAGTGCAGATAATGGACTAGTCAAATTCCAGACATTTGGTTTGGATACTGTGGCTCCTGTCACTGCTATCCTCGATGGTTCTAATGAGATGATGGTACAAAATATAAGAAAGGCACTAATCACATCCTCAATGCTGATTTGCCATGATAATGCTAAATTAATACATCTCTAGTGAGTGAAACAAATCAGCAATTGATGATCTGACTCCTCCAACACAAGATGAGTCACACTTTATATTTACAAATCAATATCTTTTTGGGTCTGACTAGGCAAAACAACAGGTGCAGAAATTGCAATATATTGAGCAGTCATGCATTTTTAATGATATTAATTGAAATATTTGACAATTGCCATAGCAATGATTAATGTGGAAAAATAAAGACTGGTACAAGACCTCTGTTTAAGCACAAGAAAAAGATCCTATCTTTTGCAAAAGTGGGTCTTTTGGAGACTTCCTAAAGCTTTCTAGATGTTCATACTTACAAGTGGAAATGCTGTTCCATTTGTAAGGAAGGTCCGTGCTATGATTTATTTGTTTCAGAAGTTTAAAAGGCTTGCTTGATCTTCTGTCCCGTTCTTCACAATGCCAAGTTGTTCGTATCAGTCAAATCTTTGCTGTGGATGTTAGTGGTTAGTACTCAGCGTAGACATGATCTTTCTAGATAAGCCTGTGAAGCTAGTAGAAATAGCTATGAGACAAGAGAAAGGTCTTTTTAAGTCTTATCACAACAGCCTATGCCTTATCAATGCCAATAATACT
>NW_003549621.1:2642-5272 GCF_000090795.2 Amphimedon queenslandica | reverse complement strand
CCTGAATTTGCCAACTCACCAAATTTAGTCTCTTACCAATAAAACTGTACTTCACTTGATTATAGTAAGGTTATTGTATTAATTTTCATTAGGACCAGAGAAGAAGAAGCATAAAGGACAGATACAGGTGTATGTTATAAGATGGCGTCCATCACAATGTTCAGTTGATCCAATAGAAGAAATTATACTGGATAATAATGATCCTAAGCATGCTATTGAAAAGGTAATCATAATTTTATTATTGCACTGCATGGGACAGTACTTGTTCAAACAAGTAGTTGCGATGCTCTAAGATTAAAACTGCATGTGTATACTGTATTCATCTGTGATAAGTATACAATATAGATAGAAAAGCTGGTGGAATAAAAATTTGACGGAATGAAAATTTGGCAAAATTGGTAAATGGATGTTAATTTACCAAAATTTTAGTCTCCAATTTGATAGATTTCCATAGAAGTAAGCACAAAGGTAAATTTTGCCCAAATTTTAACCTCCAAAACTCTTTTAGAGTCAATTCACCAAATTTTAACACTCCAAATTTTTCAGCTATACGGTAGTTGGCAAATTTTGGATTTTATGTCAAATGGCAGATTTGATAATGGTAAAAATTGTCAATCACCAATACAAATCTATAGGTTTATATTAACATCAATGTACAGTAAGCCTATGAATAAATACCAGGAGCCCACACATGTAGGTATACGTATGTACCGTGTATATTACCGTATAGCTTGAAATTTTCGTGGGTTGATATTTTTGTGGGTTGATATTTTCGTGGTTTGCTCCTAGTGGGGCAATTTGTGGTTTAATTTTCGTGGTTGACAGTTTACATAGCCTGTAGGGGATGGCATGATTTCGTGGATTTAAATTTTGTGGGCAGCCCATAACCACGAAAACCACGAAATTTACATTCCACGAAAATTTCAAGCTATATGGTATTATTATTATTGTTTTTTACAGCTGTCAGAGTTAAGTGGAGTACCTGCTGAGTATATCTTTTGTGCAAAGGTTAATCATTGATACAAAAACATAATAATAATAATGCTCCCTCTCTTTAACTCTTAGTATGGATTATCATTATTTCCAGTTGAGATGTCATGTCTTGATATTGAGAATAAGTTGATATGGTATTCCATCACTTCAGACAGGTCCTCATTAGAACTATTTAGTGATGGACGTGTCATATATTACAAGTATTAATGAGCACACACACTTACATACACCTCTTACTGTTTATAATTATTTAGAGACAATAGAGAGACAATGAAAGAGTTAACAAGTGGCAGAGGAAGCAAGGTACTATCAATTAATGATCCAAAATAAATGCATTAGTATTATAGAAAATCATAAATTTTTTACATTTTCATAAATTTTAAAAAAATTTATAATACAAATAAGACAGTCTTCATGTTATTATGATAGTTCATTTATTATATTACTGTAGGTTGAAGAAAATTGAGAAATACTGGTTGGATTAATTTAATTTAGAAGCTTGTATTATATCATTTTAATCTTTATATTTTAAAATTAATGGTAATTTTAAAATAATTATGTATCCAAGTGCACTTTAAAAAACTCTTGTGTAGTTTGTTTAATGGCTCCATTTTACTTTTTTATTATTGAGAATTTTACAATGCACTAGAGTTTACACAACAGTGGCAATGACTATGCTATGCACTGAAAAGTCCCTAAGCAGCTTGTGCTTGGACCATAAACTAAAAGGCCAGGTATTCTATCTCAAGGCTTAAATTGGACACAGGCAGTTGAGGAATATTGAGTTTACAACAGTCAGAAGAAAATCAGAGTGTGAACCATTGTCAATGGTTCACACTCTGATTTGTCCTTTGGTGAGAATATCACCTGCTATGTCTACATTGATTGATCATAAGTGACTTGAGGGAGGGGTTGGCTACATGAGACAAGATTTAACAAGATCCTCACAGGAGTCTGATCTGCAGCTGCCTAACCAGTAACATCCATCACAAGGCAACTTATGGTGTATTAATCAGTATCACTATACATTTTGTAGGATTATAGTATATGCAAGCAAATTTTTTAATCATTTTTTTGTGCATTAAGTTAAAAATGAATGGAGTATGATATCTATACACATAAACAAAAGTTACACTTCTTCCATATCAGTAATATCCTCCTCTTCCCCCTCTCCTTCACTGCTTGATGATGATGAATATTGTAAATCATGACTCAATATGTCCATACCACCACCAGTGACTGGTAACAAACTACTGGCTATCAATCCTTCTCCTTTCCTCCCTTTCTCTATATCCTCTTCATCTGTGCCTTCAACATCTATAGTCCCAATCTATACAGTCATTGGACAATCAACAACTATCATATTGTACACCAGGAAATTTTGGAGGGACTAAATTTTTGTAAATTGTTAAATTTTGGTGATTGGTGAATTTTAATTTGGCAAAATTGTGGCTATGTGTCGCTGAGCATGCACATAATGGCTCAAAATGGCAGATTTTTAAATTGGTGAATGACTATGAAATGGAAAATTTACCAAATTTAACTTCCAAAATTTCCTGCTATACAGTAATCTGTTTGTTCCCATACCTGAATACTGTCTTCACTAGTAATGATGACACTGGATTGTCCAGTAATTG
>NW_003549621.1:0-1202 GCF_000090795.2 Amphimedon queenslandica | reverse complement strand
GTGGAAGCATCCATGTTGTAGGTGTTGATTGAATTTTGTTGTTATGGTAATGTTCAATAATTTCATTAAAGGGAATTAACTATAATAACTACTAAAAACATGGCGGAAGGAAGAAAACTACCAGAGGCCCTGATGTCTCTCACCTGGTGTAGCTACGCCACTGACTGGTGAAGATTTTGATGGACCTCTTGTTTATTTCACTTCACAATCTGGCTCATTCACTCCATCTTTTACTTGTTCCTTTTTTTCCTTCTCCCTCTCCTTCCTCCTCTTGATGGTTGGACAGCCTGGAGTTTGACTGAGGGACTATAGCACTGTACAGGGATAACTGCAGCTTTTATCAAGGTGCAGGAAAAATGATCTATTAAGACAAGGTGTATGGAGGGTGACTAGATCCAGCTAAACTGAATGGTATGTGATTTCTCATTTATGATCAATGTACATAACCTATAGAGCTGTTGCACGGATGTAATCAACGGGGTAGGCGGAGCTTCCTGTCGGCCATCTTGAGTGGCAAGAATGTACACGCAACGAATGGAGGAATGGAAACAAACTGCGATTTTTCATCAAAGAGATATCATACTTCGCTGCAGAATATTATAGAGACTTCTTTACTCAATATCTTCATCTCCTACCTTGCATTAGCCTGGAATGTCAACTGCAGAATTTATTTGAATTTTTTTCTCCATTCCCCCATTCATTCTTGGCCTTCTTGCCACCCAACATGGCGGACAATTTAGCTCAATTTTAGCCACACCCTCCCGTTGATTACTTCCGTGCAACAGCTCTATTAACCTTGTATGAGTGGAAGTTATATTTAGTGTTAGTCTGTTAGATTATAGGGTTATATGTATTATTTAGGTGGTAGCCTATATGTAGGATTGAGGTTGGTTTTTTAAGATGGCCGCCGTTCTTATGATTTTCAAACACTTATAACTCTTTTATCTTAAGTTGTACAGCCTTATAAATGGCTTAGATTAGCTCTCCTTCATTGAGCGATTCTCCTGGTACCTTTAATATGGACTATAATGTAGCGGGAGCATTTCTGGATAATAGACCCAAATTCAAATTTCTGCAAAATTCTTCGGACTTTTTTCTTCTTCTTTCATCTTCTTCTATCTCCCTTCTAATCTTCTAAGTCAGAGAACCGCTTAAGTTGGCTTTTACATCACTCCTCTGGGCTTAGGTCAAGGACCACAAAG
>NW_003549620.1:4186-5279 GCF_000090795.2 Amphimedon queenslandica | reverse complement strand
ACGAATAGGCTACTGTGATTGTTTTACTTACCCTGGCAGCCATGAATGCAGCGAAACAAGGGTGAGGACAGCCGGATGTGACGTTTATGACGTTTCCTTATGGGATTTTATATGTGTGCATAGAGGAGTTTCGTATCCAGGGGTATATAGTATCTATGCTTTAAGGCTGGTTTACATAATGACGCATGGTCTTGCGTTGCGACCGGAAGTGCTGTATAAACAAATGACAGAGTGCGTCAATGCGTCGGGATAGATTGCGAGTCTATCCTGACGTTTTGACGTGCATCCCCATTTGTTTCTACAGCACTTCTGGTCGCAACGCAAGCACACGAAAAGCAATCCGTTTTATGTAAACCAGCCTTAAGGCGAGAAAGCGTTTGTTTGTTTGTAATTGTTTGTAGACCGTCTAACTATTATTAAAGTTAAATAGCCTAATCTTCATTGAAAGCGGGTGTGGTCACAATGATAAAATGGCGGCTATAAGCAAGTCTGAGCTTATTTTGCAGGAAAGTGAGGAAACGGTCAGCTAGATAAGGCTAAACTGCTGTCTGAAGCTTCTCTAGCAAGAATAAAAGTTGGGAGAGCAGATATACAGTCTTTTCTATGGTATAAAGGATTCTGCTAAGGTGAATGCAAGTGAGAAAGCTGCATGTACTGTACTGCTAGCTGCATGCGTCATGAGATCTATTCTAGGTGATATTTCTTCTCTAGGAGTAAGCCTAGGTTAACAAAGCAGATATACAATCTTCAAACATGATTTTTTCAGTGACTGCTTCTAACTATAAGCAAGATAACTTTAATTTAAGCAAGATGACTACAAGATACTGAATTTAGACATGTGCAATTGCTTTGCTAGCTCTGACATGTATATCATACAGCACATAATCTATAGCTTGCTTAGGCTCGTTATAATTGAACACATTAATCAGCTCAGGCTCGCCCCCTTAATGCCTTGCATTTTCGATTTCCCTAGTATTAGTGGGTGTGGCTGATTCTGCAGGAATTTTTGAAGAGTCAAATTGTGTGAAGTGTGTTAGTCGCTCGATGGCTACAGAGAGAAGGATTGCTCGGCCTCCACGCTCACGTCAACCTC
>NW_003549620.1:0-2582 GCF_000090795.2 Amphimedon queenslandica | reverse complement strand
TCATATGCTGGGTGGGGCACTTATAATTATGAGTATTTTGTGAGGGTTTTGAAGCTGTTACCTTTAATTGTGTGTGCAGGAGATTTTATGTGATGCAATATCTTAAGTTTCTAGTAAATTGAAACCTGTGTACATGTACATGTACATGTACATCAAAGCTGAAATTGTAATGTAATGTAATTCAGTTATTTTTGGCATGTTTGCATTTTCATGATGTTTTATTGTAGCCTTTGGAATTATTAGGAATTGGGCTATCTTAGTCATAATGTGTTTACATGTCAGACACATGTACTGATTGTTATTAATCTGTGTCCTCTCTATTGATAAATATTATTGATAGTGTATGAGCGTTTGAATGATAATAATAATAATAACAAACTTTAATATTATATGTGTTAAATGAAAGTTTTCAGTCACATGGTAAACTTGTCACTTTTATAGTACATATTGATGGAAATATTTTGTAGATTTCTTAAATCAAAATTTAATGAATATGGATTTCAAGTTTGCTTGCTAAATATTACATTATTTGCTAATTTAATTGTCCACTTTTATACAGGGGCGTAGCTGAGGTAGGGCCTGAGGGGGCCTGGGCCCTACCATCAAAGTGGCCTTATAATTATATTCATACCCCAAAAGGTTATATTCATTGTTCTTACAATAACAAAAGGGGATGGCTGATAACCACAGCTCTTTTAAAGCTATATACAATGATAATTTCACTCTGATTTTGCTCAGCTTGCAGGAAAATGCCTCCATTTTGTTACGTAAAAAGGGTGTGGCCAAAATCGCGGCGCGCTTCGCGCGCCATTTTGTTTCCTTGCCCTACCGTCACCCAAGGTCCAGCTACGCCCCTGCTTTTATAAAACCATACAATGTGACCTGCATACCTGTACAGTAATGATACCTGTAATTATAATTGATCTGATAAATAAGTGTACCAGTATGTACATGTACATGTATTATGTTAATAATTAGTATTACATGTATCAATACTGTACCATCTACATTGTATACATGTACCTACATTGTATTATGTTTGCCTTTTTTTCAAAATAATGGCTTCAAAATCGTCCCAGATTTTTATTACATTTTCTAATGCATATGCATGTACAATGTACTTATGTTGTGTAGAAAGTTTGAGCTGATTCCAATCAAATTTAGATTTATTACAAATTTTTTAAGTTGCTTAAACATTGGGTCAAAGTCCATGTAATATAGTACAGGGTCATAAGCCACGTTTCACCAAAAATAAATGGTAAAGAATTCTCTACTTTTGTCTAATGCATAAACATGTACTTATGTTGCGTAGAAAATTTAAACATGATTTGAATCAGATTTAGATCTAATTTTTAAAGTTGCTCAAAAAATTTCGGCTTGAAGTCCCTGTACTTATACATGTAGTAGTCTCAGCCCAGCCCTGGTCCAAGACTATGTACTTAGATAGTGGTCTCTGGTCAAGTTTTGCCAAATGAACTAGGATAAAATCTAAGCCCCATGCTTCTGTTTTCCATCTTTAATTTGTATTCTATTAGAGGGACCTCCTATATTTACTTAATGTATGTAGCCACCAGTCTTCTAATATATACAGTCTCTTTTATTCAGTATAGTTGTTCTCTCATTATTTCTAGTTTAATTTGGTGAGACAGTCTGACTCATTCTCAATTACTAATACCATTCCTTCATGATCCTAAGACTAACTAGACGAATGTAGAACATTAAAGGGGCGAGCCTGAGCAAGCCATAGTGTATTATTTATGAGCAAGCAAAGCAATTGTATTCATGTCCATGCAAAATACAAAAAAGTGAAAATTTTGTCCAAGCATGTCATTAGCTAGTCATGCATCTGATCACTATCATCATTTATGAAATCTCTGCAGCAGATGGATATGGATAAAGCAAGCATTAATGATCTGTTATAAGCAGTCACTGAACAATTTGTATTTTGAAGAAGTTTGTACTTCTGCTTTGCTAACCTCCCTTGCTGCTAGAGACTAGAGATGACTCAGCAGCAGAAATCATTTGCCGAATGCAGCTTTCAGGCTCCCATTGCAGCATTCAGCTTATCAGGGTACTTTGTATCAATGAAACGATTGTATGTCTGCTGTCCCAACCTTTCTTGCTGCTACAGAAGTCTTGAACATCAGTTTAGTCTTGTCTTGTTGACCGTTTGCTGCAAGTAAGCTCAGACTTCTGCTAGCTGCCATTTTATTCATTGTGACCACACCCGCTTTCAATGAAGATTAAGCTATTTAACTTTAATAATAGTTAGACGGTCCTACTGCCCGTACAGACGTTTTCTCGCCTTAGTGGGGGCGTTACTAGAAGCATAGATACAGTATACAACAGGGATTGGAAACGGCCCGGTATCACGTGATCTTTTCCTTAACATTTCAATGAGACATCATTGCTTTTGCGAGACAAGATCAAACAAGTTTAATGACTGTCACCACTTAGAGGATATTTTTGAACCAATATCATGGATATGAAACGCATAGAAGAAATTTAACAAAATTTGAAAGACCTGAAGGGTACAGTGTGATTGGTTGCTTGAAAGCAACAATGTTTGATTTCTCTTATTA
>NW_003549619.1:3359-5279 GCF_000090795.2 Amphimedon queenslandica | reverse complement strand
GATTCATTTTAAAGAGGATCACTCACATGATGCAGAGCTAACAGCAATGGTAAGTACGATTTGCAATAGCTTAACCAAATTTGGAAATGCATTTTTCAGGGGTAATAGCTTCAAGAAGACTTCATAGATGCTACTCAGACTTCTGCCTGTTACTGTTATGGTGTGTTTGGCCAAAGAACACTCTTCAATAATCATATTCTTGTTGAGACTGTAGTTATTAATAACTGGGAGAAGCTCTTCAGGATCTAAAAAGCTGGATGACTGAGGACTGCAGTGCTGAATAGAGCATAGTATATCTAGATTGTGACCTGAGAATCATTTGTTCAGCTCAGAAAGTATGCAGTCAAGTACTGGAATGTAAATAGACATTTTGAGCTGATCATAAGCGCTGTTCTTCTCCTTCATTCCAGTAGTGCCCATTATTACGCTATCTTGAAGTCGATGTGGAGTGACTCTTGTACGTCTGCTATGACAAGTTAAAATGATGTCCATGTCATGCAGCTCAGTAATCCTCTTTCAATACTGTACAATCTGCTCCCAGCACTTCTCACCCCTGAACTCATTAATTGTTTGTATTGTAGCAGTAATCAACTCTACGGCTTTAGCCATAACTATATCTTTACATTGTAATTCGTCAGACAATCTTTTTGTGCAAGACAGAATAAGTAAAAACATTGCAAGTATGAAAACAAACTTAAGTGAACGAATCTGGAAAAGTATTCCATTAGCTTCTACAAACTTAGCCTTATCATCAACATCTTTAATGCTCTCTATTGTAGCAAAAATCAAATCGTATGTGCTACAGACAGATTCAACAGCAGCATATCGACAAGCCCATCGAGTGTCAGATAAGCGCTGCATCTGACGAACTTGTTGATCAGCATGCAATTCTGACTGCTTAGATATGTATATTTCATGGGCCTTGGAGGAATAGATGAAAACATACAGCAATTGTAAAAGCTGAAAGGACTCATCAGCATCAGGTACACTTTTAGCACAATCTACTAATACTAGATTGAGGCAATGAGCATGACAATGCACATAGATGGCTTGAGGAGCTACCTCTTTGATACACTGCTGTACACCAGTATTCTTACCTGCCATCACTGATGCTCCATCATATCCCTGACATACTAACCCCTTAGTATCCAGTCCACTGAATATAAAAAGACAGGCTAGCAGCAGTGAGAGATTCTGCATGAATGTAGGAAAAAAACGCGAGGAAAATACCGGAAGTCATTGCATTATTCACAGTCAGTCAAAGAACACCATGTGTCCCACATGACCTTTAGGATTTAACAAAGACACCTGAAACCATTTGTTCAAAATAAAATAGTAATGGCTGCCCCAAAGTGATGTTCTCATCGAGGTCCTTCATCTGCTGGTAAGTTGAAAATGTGTAACACCGTAGTGATAACTAATATTGTTTTGTTTTTGGTACATGAACTTGGTCAGTTGTTTGTATGTTTGTGTTGTACATTAAAAAGCAAAACTAACTATATTTGTAGCACAAAAAGAAGTCAGGGAGAAAGAGATGAAATGGGACGGAAGAGAGAGGACGGAGATAATTTAAGAATAAATGGTAAGCTTTGAAGGTGAAACCTATAACTGTACATAACATTCTTTTCAAAATATTCACAAGTTTTAAGTAAGTTTATTTTTATGAATGAACTACAATAATTTTTGCTGTCAAGCAGATGTGGGGACAATGAAATTAAAAAGTAACTTTGCATCTTATGTTCTTAGTTCTATTTACAAAAATTATTCAAAAACAAAGAAGGAATGTTTTTACATAAATTAACAATAGTTACATTACTTGAACTTTAAATTTGTACTTATTAACTGAAAGGCTTACATCAGTTCAAAGAAGCTCTACATAGTTGAAGTGTAACTTAAAGGCTGTATACCATTGTAAATTAG
>NW_003549619.1:0-2581 GCF_000090795.2 Amphimedon queenslandica | reverse complement strand
CCAGTTCTAGTGTAGCCTTGAGACTGCCTCGAGTGTACCAGACACCAGAAACACTTTTCAAGAAAGCCACCAAGCTACAATAGACATTGGTCTCTTGTACTCCTGTCTTTCTCTTTACCTAAAAGGGTTTCTAGTTGTGAAGTGAATCATAGATGATGACCAAAAGTGTTGGAAGCTCTATGACCACCCTCCTTTTGCACTGACATCTAAAGTTAGAATACTTGTGAAGAGAAATGAATACGTAGTGAATGTCCGCAATTATAGCAGTGTCTTAATTTTTATTAAACATTTTAGTCTTTGATCTCTACCAGCAGCCACTTGTGGTTCATAGGAGCCTCTTTATCTTTTTTCCCACCACCTGTTGGTATGCCTCTCGAATCAACACTTGCTCCTGCTCTGTAAGTCTCTCATTATCAGGATTTTGTGGCTGTGGAAGCTCTTCCTTGACTTCTCCAATTCGATAAAACACAAAAGGTGCGGTCTTGTTATTTAAATGACGCAGCCTTTTGTGCGATTAACTCATTTCCATTCTTTGTTCCTAGCCTGCAACTCCAGTCTGCTGTAATCAAAAGAAGCGCTAATTGAAACTTCAACACAGTGATATCACTAGCACTCTCTAAATATAATGGACTCTTGAAAAGACTTATTCATAATTAATTAAGAGGGCAGCAACATTATTTACATTAACAATTCTGTTTAGCTGCCACTGGTACTTCCTTGTGTAAACTATCATCAAGAGTAAATGCCAGCTACACTACATAAAATTATTGTATATATTTGTGCAATACCAGGATCTAGTAGCTAGTCACACCATCAGTCATCATCATCTTTCTAGACTTTACCTCTGAAGAATAAATCCTTACTTAAAAAGTGGATTTATCACATTGGTGGTATGTCACTGTCACTCAATCCTAACACTAGAGTGTGTAGTAAGGATTTTATCAATTCTCATAAACGTTGTCTTCTCCCAGATGAGATTTCCCACTAAAAATTAACCTGTTCTACCAACACAATCTACTAGGCCTACACCATGGAGAGTGCTATTTCATAACCCAATACATGATGATTCGCAAGTGCATTTGATGAAGAATGTTGCAGTAAAAACAGAACCAAATGAAATACACTTTCTTTAATCAAAGGTAGTTTATTAAAGTTAGAACTCTCACGTTACAAAAGGGGTTTACCAGCACACAATGACCATCATGTTCTGTTTTAACTGGGCCAGGTATTATTAAACTTTTGGAAAATTGTTTTCAGTTCGAAGGACCATCCAAATACAACCTTGAGTACAGAGACTCCAAATGTAAGCTCAAGCTTCAACATCAGTTGTGAAAAGAGGTAGACCACGTTCACTGTCACTCATAAATAAGTTCCTTTTAGTCCTTGTTTGTCTTGAACTAGGACTATTAGACGCTTCAAAATATCACAGTCTACTAAATCCAAAATATTCACGACTCAGATTAAATTTTGTATTTTCAACTTAAAAAGATTTATTCCCCTGTGGCCACCAAAAGAGATAAATAATTTTGACATGCTAAAAGTTTTTCAGAATAAATATCTAACAACCTGAGTCATTATTGATGTTACTGAGTTCTTTGTTGAAGGGTCTTCCCTACCAGGTTTGCAGCAGCGCACTTTCTTAAACTGAAAAAAATCTCAATACATATAAGGGGTTCATTGCTATTTCCACATCTGGTGTAGTCCTATTTGTGTCAAATCGCTACACTGGAATCGTATGAGATAAACAACTAACACTTAACCCTTTAACACTGATAATTAATTAAACAGCTACACCCATGGTACAAAAATAATTGTTACTTCAAAGCAATTTTTAGTAGTACAAGTTTAGTAACGTATATCACTCCAGATCTGGCACTGAAAGACTTGAAACTTGCTAGCAATCTTTACAGGATGTTTATCCTTTCATACAAAAACTATGCAAGAAAGTAAGCGACCAAAGGCAAGCAAGCATCATTGGTAAAGATGCGGTGCACTTGTTATAACTACACAGATTTGGCAAAGGAAAAGCAAGTTCCAGTATGTTCAACAAGACCTAAGAAGCAAGTCACAAAGATCTAAAGTAGTACAATTCAGTAGAAAAGGCACTCCATTCAGAAGAGCTAGTATGACTCCTAGCTGCCATGGTTGTTATGCTGTTGCTAAGCTTACTGTAACTCCACCCATCATAAACTATGGAGGCATAAATCAAGTAGGGCTGCTTTAGCAATTCACCACTCTTGATTGAGCTGCATACTACATAAAAGTTTGGATATGCAATGTCAGGGGCTGCCCCAGTTGCATGAAATGTTTTATTCGCAAACAACAATGACAAGTGGATAAGCATCATGTGTGAAATTGAGAGTCGATGTTTTTAGCACATATGAGCAAAATACCTTGAGTTCTACTTGTAGCATTCCTAAATGGTTTTACATGAAGATTTAACTAAGATTATAGGAACTCCAAAAAATCTATGAGTTGATCAGCTTCATTACTATGTTTTGCTAGGTAAACTGAGGCCACACCCACCTTGACTTCATAAGAAAACATGTGAAAAGAAGCTATTTGTCTCTTCTTTTATTAT
>NW_003549618.1:4092-5280 GCF_000090795.2 Amphimedon queenslandica | reverse complement strand
ACGTAGCATACCAGTGTATGGGCTGCTCCAAATTCTAGTAGCATCTATTGAAAATAGATTCATTTATATTATAATTCATTTATTTCTTACAGCAGTAGACTGTAGCATCATAGGAATTGGTGTTAATACACCCACTATCAATGTATGTAGAGAAGGAGCATTGTAATAATGTTAAATAGTTCCTATTAGCACATTCAACATCATCAATTATCATTTGATTAGTATCAGTCCCATAGCTTGTTAGTCCAGCTCTAGAGAAGTTTGAAGCTCCTGTATACCCCAACTGATGACAAATGACGTCAGCTTCACTTGCACTATAATAATCATCATAACAAATGTTACCCCATCTACTGTTGTAATAAAGTTGCACAATGCCGTAATAGTATGAAGATGAAGAAAGCCCATTACGATAAAGAACTATTGTGCCAGTAGTAGGAGATCTAGAACCAGCATTAGCTACAATAAATTAACACATTAATGTAAGTAATTTAAAATAAAAGGACTAATGTGCATACCCTTGCCACGAGCAATACATTACATTAACTTCAAGCAGTAGTACTGCAGCCTGCAGTTGATAATTGATGAAAGGTGTGGCTAGTAAGCCTATTATGCTAGCATAATTTTAGGAAAAATAGGGGTGTCTTATGAGGCATAATGGTGGAATAATTGGTTTGAAATAGCAATAATGGCCTACACATACACAGGCCCTCAAAAGCTTTAGATTTTTAAGCTCTTTTGACATATTTAGTAGGCACTACTAGTTGCATGCAGACTGACTTATTTTTACTTTAAGCCAGTTTCAAGATTCTGTATGCCTTTTCTACTGAGATTCAAAAGGCCATATTTGACCTAGGACAGTTTTTACACTGTCATATCATGCCAATGAAAGAAAAATAAGAAAATCTACAAATAAATTTAAAGTTTCATATGTTGTTATTTTTCTTATGATGCAACAGCAAATTCTGCCACTGCCATAACAAAAAAGTTGACTGTCAGAGCACTCTTTGCTTTGAGTTTGCCAGCTTTTTCTACCTCACAAAAAAGTTAGAAACTCTTAAAAAAAATAATCTTTTTTAAGCAGGAAAGAAAATTTAGAGTTTTTATTTTAAGAGTAGGAGCAGCTAGCTTGATTCCTAGATCTTTCCTAACACACAGACAGGACAACTCACATAACTCTTGCCTATATGC
>NW_003549618.1:0-1624 GCF_000090795.2 Amphimedon queenslandica | reverse complement strand
AGAATAGGAACATTGAGCAATAGATAAATAGTTGCTACTGGCACAGTTAACATCATCCAATTTCATAGAAAGATAGTCTGTACCATAACTAAAAACAATAGTAACCATGAAATATAACCACAAGTAACAAACACACCTGACACTACCAGCTCTAGAGTAGCTTGAAGCTCCAGTGTATCCCAACTGATGACAAATGACATTAGCTTCTGCTACATCAAAATAGTAGCGATAACAGATATTACCCCATCCATTATAATACACTCTAATTGTTCCATAGTAATATGTAGTTGATGATATATTGTTACGAGACAAAACAATAGCTCCATTAACAGCTTGAGGCACACCATCTAAAATAAATTAATTAAAGTCACTATGTTGCTTGAGATATTGTGCTGTAATGTTGATTGACTCTTAGAGTGACTTTTAATAATTGTTATCATCAGTTGGCAGTAACATATGACACACTAATACTAATCTAATGAACTGACCTAATACATGTGAACATGTTACTTTTGTATTGGTCACAACAGAGAACGAAGAAGTGTCACCTATATAATGCATTATAAAAATAATTATTATCAAACATAAATAAATCAGTATAAAATACATGACATACTGCATTTCAAAAATAGATCATTAAGATGAGAGCAGTTAGTGACTGAATTCATTGGACAGCTATTGCTTGACCCATAACACATGTCAAATGATGTACTGTACATACTGTCACTCCATATAGGCTGACTAGAGTTACTAGGTCTATAAAAGTAGCATAAACAAATAATAACCAAAATAAATTGCTTACAGTGCAAAAAAAATTGAATAGTTCTTGAAACCTAGTTGTTTGCACAGTGTAGTGGCATCATAGCTATCAACCCCATCACTGCATATTGTCCCCCACTGTCCATTACAATAAACTTCAACACGTCCTTCATTAGAATAATCTCCATCTTGAAGACGTATCATACCAGAGAATGGATTACTATCCCAAATTCTTGCAGTGTCTTTAATAATGAATTATAAATACTAAGAAGATAAGAACTAAGTATCTTACAGCAATATACAGTAGCATCATAACTGTTACTATTGACACAACCACTGTCAATAGAGGTTGAATGAGAACACTGAAGGATAGAAAGATAGTCACTGTTACCACAGTTGAAATCATCCCATTTCATTCGAAGATAATCTGTACCATAACTACAGTAAATAGAACAATTTCAATAAAACAAATATGACACCAGCTGTTTTAATGTACTTAGTTAGACCAGCTCTAGAGTAGCTTGAAGCTCCAGTGTATCCCAACTGATGACAAATGACATTAGCTTCAGCTGAGTTAAAATCGTAGTCATTACATATATTACCCCATCCATTATCATACACTCTAACAGTTCCATAGTAATAAGAGGCTGATGATGTGTTATTACGAGAAAGAATGATTGTTCCATTTGTAGCATGAAGCAAGTCTAAAAAATATTAATAATAATTGCATAATAATGGATTAGATATAAATATGGTTAATTGCCAGAATTTAATTTGTTAAAATACTGTACAGTAATAAAATGTTAACTTCAATGAATCCTATAAATTTAATCCTAGTTTATGATCACAAAGCCCAACATACATC
>NW_003549615.1:2501-5299 GCF_000090795.2 Amphimedon queenslandica | reverse complement strand
TCGCTAAGGTCACTATAACTACAGTACCCCATTACAAATGTGGGCAGGCGGATTTCTTTATTACTTTACTCATTATAACTAGTATAAACAACTGCAATACTGTAGGTTGTGACATATTCATGGCTGCTAATATTCACAATTTGTTACTGTGACCAGCAATTATCAAGCATGTACATGTATACCAGATATAATTGATATTAAGCCTTCTGATGCAGTGTTATTGAGTTTTTATTACTTTTTACTAGCCCTTGGTCTTATTGAAGCTGCTTTCACCAGTTTTCAGAACTCACCACTGTATCTTGAAACTTTCTACCCATTCCAGTTGTGGTTTGTTATCACGACTGGCCAACTACCAATAATTTTTAGCAAGGAGGTTGGAGGTAGAGGTTCATACAAGAAGCTAACGGAAATAGAACAAGTCACTATTAGTGAATGGCTCCACTAAAGCTGCTAAAGAACAGAAAATTTGCTGAAGACTGTAAATACGTGGTCTTGTTGTCGCAGTAACGCTCTATTAGTTTCTATGCTACTTCACTATACTTTTATTATTGCAAATATTTGCAGCCGTGAATATTACCTATAGTAATAAAATAGTGAAGGCCCTAGGGGGGACCATGTGGTTGAGAAACAGGTATAAATCTAATTGGAGTGGCCTAAATATAATAGTAGTAGGACATTGCCATGCATGGTCCATGGAAGACACTCCCTAATCGAGGCTGCATGTACATGCACATGGATTGGGGAGGGCGTTTAAACCCCACCATCTAACATACCCATTAGTCTCGCCCCACCCCTTCGCTTACCTGCGAAGGAAGGATCTGCAAGAGATGTTCAAGGGACTCTATCCTCAACTTTTCTTAGCTGCAAAGCAACTGTTTCAGCTATTTTGACCAATCTGGTCTCCTCTGTCACATGATGTAGCTCAACCACATGATCTTTGCACACATTTTAGATGGCAGTGCACAGTCTCCAGACCTTTCCTCAAGCTCTGCAGGTAGTGAAAGGGCGTGGCGAGACTACATTCCCATAAATGTATAAAATAGGCAATTTACTTTATATACTTATCTTACTTGAAGTCATTGAAGTAATGAAGAGAATGAAGGCAAATCGAAGCATAAATACAAAACTCGGTGGATAAAGAATTCATAAAAATTATTTACATTTATCATTTTACAATAATTTCTCTCACTTCAAGAGAATCTTGGAGTAAGTAGATAGGGTGTTTAGGCAAGCACATCATCTCAATCTCATCATAGATCGGTCAGTGAGAGCAGAACAAAGGAGCCCCCATTGAATAATACTGAGCATGCGCAGTTGGATGCATCAAAATGGCGTCCAATCACTTGGTGAGTCAGTATGTGCTTGAAAATGACGACAAAAATCATTCTGTAGAATTACAATGCCAAGCAACACTGTACTAGCGTCCCTGAAGTGCAACACAATGGTGCAAAAATCATATTTCTAGGATAAAAACTGTAGGACTAGTTCTTCCTTATCTGTGGAAGAAGGAGAAATCTGAACATTTGGTGCATGCAGGCATGCATGCATTTATTTGCCGTATGGCTATCTTATGGTAATTTTTAACTACTTTTTATAACACTGACCTGTTTTAATAAAATTATACAGGACATCTTGACTGTCAGATAAGCCATAAAGAATTCCTGAAGATTTACACAGACTCCATGCTTCTGGGATGGCATCCATTTTGGGGGTGCGCTCGTCCAACTCAACCCTACATACCAAGCACTAGCGCTTGGTAATACTGTGAAACATGACTATGCAAACAATTTGTGAACCACAAAGCTCATTTTAACAGCTTTAATCTTCAAAATTGTGACTTTGATAGTAGAGCCTGTAGGCCTTGTTGGCCACACCCACTAAATACCACACCAAAAATCATCAAGGCCCACCCAATCCTAGATCTGCCCCTGCTACCAGGAAGTCCTGTTTGTGCAATAGGGGGAATCTGCCTATCTCTCCTTGCCAACAATGATTCACTGAGCCTTTGCATATAATGAACTAGCGAGATGCAGTTTTAATTATGTCTGTCTCCTGTTTTTGTTCATAAGACAAATCGCCGGAGAATTCCAAAACTATCAGCTCTCTGTAGGCAATCTCGTTCAATAGATTCCAGCATATCCCAAGGCACAATTCTGCCTTCTAGAAAAGGTGCCAAGTTGTTCATTATTCCCATCAGAATGTTGACACAAATATCTGCCATTTTTAAATTTATTATGGTGGGCGTATCCGGGTGTGGCACACTCCGTATGCATATATGCATTGCATGACATTACATACAATAGATTTTATTTTATAACAAAATGAACAGATTTAATTTATTTATAAATGCAAGTAAAGGTCATAGAAGTTTGCATGACTAAGACCGAGCTGAGGCATAGACAAATGAGTGATGGGATGCAAATTATTAAAGCTGCTGAGTGCATTGATCTGAAACAATAGAAAAAATGTTAAACCGGCTGGGACCTAATGAAGGGAGCAGGGAGTTCCAAAGCTTTGGGAGTCTTCTAAAATGAGAAGTGTCTCATTGTACTACCAGTCGAAGATCCTTAAAAACTAAAATAAAATATTTCAAATATATGCAAAGGATGACAACAGGTTTTTTAACAAGGATATCTATTTTTTAGTACCGAATAATTAACAAAGTGATGTCCAATTTATAATTATTCTGAGTCAAAATCATTCAGTACCTTCCACTCGTTTCAATCATTAGTTTCATGTCAGTCTTTTTATAAGATGGATCAGTCGCAGACCAGAGAGCCTGTATTTGATTTCTATTC
>NW_003549615.1:0-2491 GCF_000090795.2 Amphimedon queenslandica | reverse complement strand
TATTATAATTACTAATTTTGACATGAATCACCTCCCATAGAAATGGCCTAGTATTGTTTAGAACAACATCTAACTAGTTGATTTTAACCCCTGTCTATTGCTTCTATTGAATATTAGCACAGCTGTGCATAAAGCATAGACACATTGCCTTAGCCTGTCACCTCAGGCAGGGCCGCTGAGAGCTTTGGAGGGGCCCAGGGGAGGAAATTGTGGCTAGCGAAGCACTCCAAAAATTTTTCAGTTTTAATTATATTCATAGTGGGTGTGGTCAAAATTAATTAATTTTACCTGCACGCATGATAACATACACTTTGTCTATTGAATTTCTACTAGCTAGGGAGATTGATGTTGATGATATCATGATTTTTTTGCTTGGCAAAAGGCCAGAAGGCCCATCTTCTGTAATAATTTTGTTAAATTAAGTTCTTAAAAAATTTCTTGGGGCCCTTAAAATTGTGGGCCCAAGGCATTTGGCCCTTTTGCCCCCCCTCTCAGTGGCCTTGACCTCAGGTTTGCTAGTAGGGTTTGTAAACTACATTTAAAAATTAATCACATCAATACTTATGATTATATACGCTACAAAGTGAATCTCATGGCATTTGAGCTAATCGTGACTACATACATACTTAAGCGTATGTATACAGCAGTGCATAGAGCATAGACCCACTGCCTTAGCCTTTGGCCTCAGGCTTTCTAGCAGGGACTCTAAACTACATCTACACATTCATGACATCAATACCAATGGTTATCTATGCTACAAAGTGAATCTGATATCATTTGAGCTATTCCTAAATACATACACACTTGTGCAGTGTATTATTAAGCACAAAGCCAAAGTATTTCTTTTATTATTTTAAAATTAAGATAGGGACCAAGAAAGGGCTAGTATTGTGTACAACAACTAGTTTTATGTTTTACAGTAGTATTTAGACATCAAACCAGTTGATTTCATTCCCAGTCTATTGCTTCATTCGAATATATACATAGCAGGGCTTAGAGCGTGGCCTCACCTCAGGCTTGCTAGTAGGGACTCTAAACTTCATTTACAAATTAATAATGTGAACGCCAATAGTTATCTACGCTACAAGGTGAATCTGATGTCATTTGAGCTAATCCAGACAACATACATACCTATGCATTTACACGCAGCAGTTCATAGAGCAGAGACCCACTGCCTTAGCCTGTGACGTGAGGCTTTCTAGCAGGGACTCTAAACTACATGTACACATTCATGACCAATGGTTATCTACACTACAAAGTGAAACTGATATCATTTGAGCTATTCCTGAATATTAACATACTTGTGCAGTGTATTATTGAGGATAAAGCAAATTTTTTTATTTTTTTAAATTCAAGATAGAGACCAAGAAAAGGGCTAGTCTTGTTCAGAACTAATAGTTTCATTTTTTACAGTAATATTTTGATATCTTAACCAGTTGATTTTATTCCAAGTATATTGCCTCATTTGAATATATCATAGATTGAGTAGGGGAACTGGATTGGAAATGGATATTGATCACGTCATTTTTCACGTCAGTTTCATAGTGTCATCGGCACGCGCCTTTGATGATTATCCTTGTTTCGCTTGTGGGTGTGGTTTAGCAGCTATGGCGGTTGTCTCATTGGCAAGTTAGATTGGTAAAACTAGTGATAAACAGCAATAATCGGCAATATTTCTGTTTACTTTATATACATTAAGGTTAGTAAAGGTGTCATGTTTATTTTTCTTTCATAAAAATAAAGTATTTGAAGCTATTTACCCCGTTCCAACAATTAATAGTACAATTCACACCTAGATTTACACTTATTGTACCAGTTTTGATTTAATGATATAATTTACTTCTGTTTTGAAGGGTTTTAATTGTGCTTTTCATGCATGCTTATGGAATGACATGCTAACTTGGCTTAATTTGCATTAAGTTAACTTAGTATAATACATAAATGATGCATTTTATTAATGTGTTTTGTGTACCTGTACCAAGCTACCAAGTGTTCAGTTTTAATTGTTCTATCTCTCGAGCAATAGTATGAATATGTTAGAATGGAACTGTAAAGTTTATCTCTATACTTTATTACAGATTTTACTTGTTTATGATGGGACGAAAGCACTGTCTTTCCTATAAAAAGAATTATGAGAGAAAGAGACGAAGCTCTTCAATCTCTAGCTGTCTCAGCAGTACTACAAGTGAGTTGGAATCATTATTATCTAACAATGATGAACATAATTCTACTAGTACATGTACCTCAGACACTAATACATGTACTTCACCCATGTGTGTCTCTGTGCCTCTACCACAATCTCCACTTTCTTCTCTGATTCCTCAGGCTCAGACTGAACCCAGTTATAATGAGTTGGTGCAGTTACAGTCAGGTCTTTATTTTTCTAACAAATCATGGAGTGACCAAAGTCCAGAGGATTTAAACAAGTTACTCCTTTGTAAACTATCTCAACACCTTACATCCTCTATGTCATCCAGCACCAGTTTGAGAG
>NW_003549614.1:3456-5306 GCF_000090795.2 Amphimedon queenslandica | reverse complement strand
CACAAGACACACAAAGAGCAAGTTCTAAACCAATCTTAATTAGGGAACAAATGTTTATACAGATTTTAGCAAACGTAGATGCATTATTACGTGAAGTGACATATGCACAGACATAACACAATATTAATCATGCTAGGGGAGGCATAGGGTGGGACATTATAGTCTTGTTGTGATGACATAACAAGATTATAGTACATGTAATGAACCTACCATTTACAAAATAAGACCTAGCTTCTTTTGTTGCTCCCCATCCTCTGAATGGACAGTCCTGAATAAAGTGTTGTGTACTGCCACATCGATGGCACTTGTAGCCCCCTTTATTTCTCTTCAGAGTCATCACTAGGCTTCCTTGGAGGCTTCTTTTCCCCTTGGTTTCTCTTCTGTCCCAAGGTTTGTCTCCTTCCACTTTGCCTTACTGAGTGAGCCTTACACACCAAGTCCTCGAAATTCCCTTCTACAACAGATTGATTAGAGAGAACACTTCTCTTGCCTAATAATTCTGCTTCTGGAGTCCCATGATAGGTTGGGGGATATGCTTTATATAATAACTTCCTCAACTCCTAAGCATATATACTCATCAGCTGACTCATTCGAACTTTAATTGTCTCCCCTGCTGGTCTGTACTGCTGTCAGTCGAACATGGGTAAATCTTTTAACAAGAGCTGGTTTCAGAGCATCATAGCTCCTCTTCTCAGACTCACTGTAAGACTTGTACTTGTAGAAGGATCTAGCGGGACTCTCCGGCTTCAATCGAAGCTGTGTTAACTTTTTATGGTCGTCACATCTACACCATACTCCAATTTCCTCAAGGCGATCAACCCATTCCTCAAAAGAGTCTTCTTCAGCATCCTCCTTCGCTCCTTTAAAGGGTGGCAGCACTGGTAACTGTTGAGCATCATGAATGGGGGAGACAGATCCTTCTACCGCTCCTTCGGTCCCTGTCTCGGCCAAGGAGCCAGAGATCGTCTCCAGTGTGTCCATTCATACCGTTCATTGGTACCTCCAGTGTTGTATCTATGGTCCATCCAAGGTTTGTCTCCTTCCACTTCGCCTCTTCAAAGCGAGCCTTACACACCAACTCCTCGAAGTTCCGTTCTATCCCAGTCAGCTTCTTATGCAATCCAGACTCAAAATCTTTATAGAATAACTTCCTCAACTCTAGCTATAAGCATACTCATCAACTGACTCGTTCGAACCTTGTCTCCTCTAATGAAACATACTGGTCTGTACTGCTGTTAGTCGAACGGGAGTAAACCTTTTAGCAAGAGCTGCTTTCAGGGCATCATAGCTCCTCTTTTCAGACTCGATCACTGCAGGGCTTGTAGAAGGATGTAGAGGGACCCTCCAGCCTCAATGGAAGCTGTGTTAGCTTTTTATGGTCGTCTCATCTACATTAGACTGCCATTTCCTCGAAGCGGTCAACCCATTCCTCAAACGAGTCTTCTTCAGCATACTCCTTCGCTCCTTTAAAGGGCGGCAGCACTGGTAACTGTTAAGCATCATGAATGGGAAGACATCCCGCTTCTCTACCGTTCACTCCGGCGGTCCCTGTCTCGTCCAAGGAGCCAGAGATCGACGTCTCCATTGTGTATTCCAGTTGCTCAGGTTTCTAGCTTCGCATCCAGCTCGCTCTTCTCTTAACCATCGAGCTCCTCTCCTCTGGCCTCCCACTTCTGTTTCTCTAGTTCAGCCGTGGTCTGCAGCCGTGGACGTGGTAGCTCTTCCTCGAGCAGTTCCCTCCGTAGCTCAGACAATCCGCTTTCCATCGCTCTCCTTCCGCAACGTCAGATCTTTTTCCAGAGCTTCCATTTCTCCCACTGATTCACTTCCAGCTCCACTCTTCGCCAGAA
>NW_003549614.1:0-1155 GCF_000090795.2 Amphimedon queenslandica | reverse complement strand
TAATATACAGTATGGTTGTTGGCAGCAACTTGAGAAATCTCTTACAAGAAGGTACATGAGCACTATGCCAAATCCAGCAGGAGACCCTGTTACTGTTCCTTTTTTAATGCTGTTCATTTGTTGAGGTGGTTGGTCCTAATCTCTCAACCATCATAGGCACAACCCTTATGTACAGTACATGTAGTCTGAAACTGTGAATGCAATGTGGTTATTCTGTACATGTACATCATTTCATTTGTTTTTTCCTCCTCCAATTTAGATATACTCTAGAGTTGGTAGAGTCTGTAAGGTATGTGTACATGTGTATATAATACTCAATTCAGAGCCTGAAATACATGTAACAGTTAGACATGGGACATTTTCCAACCATTATGCTATTACATGTACATGTACTGTTCTACCATTTTTGTCTGAACAGCATAGTTTTTGAGTAAGCTTTGGCCTAAGTTCCAAACTTATCAGATTCAGTTCAAAGATGATACATACCATAAAACATGTATAGAAAAAATTAATAAGGATTTCCCCTTCTAAACATCCTGTACTACATAGTGGTATATCTTTAACCCAACTTTTGAATAACTTAATATTATATAGGCGGTAGCCTATATGTAGGATTCAGGTGGATTTTTCAAGATGGCGGCCGTTTTTATGATTTTCAAACACTTATAACTCTTTTATCTTACGTTGCACAGCCTTATAAATGGCTTAGATGAGCTCTCCTTTACTGAGCGATTCTCCTAATACCTTTAAAGTGGGCTGTAATGTAGCAGGAGCATTTCTGGAGAATAGGCCCAAATTCAAATTTCTGCAAAATTCTTCAGACTTTTTTTTCTTCTTCTTTCATCTTCTTCTATCTCCCCTCTAACCTTCTAAATCAGAGAAGTGCTTAAGTTGGCTTTTACATCACTCCTCTGGGCTTGGGTCAAGGACCACAAAGGTAGTTTCAAAAAGAAGCGATGACAAAGAACAAAATGGAAGACAGAATTCAGCTGCAGACACCGCGTGGGTTTGTGGTTTGACGCCATTTTAATTTATGCGCACGTGATCAGCATGAAATAATTAACCTAACCACAGAATCATAACAAAGCCTAATTTATAAATTTAAGAAAAAAGAATGGAAACAAGTAAATAAAAAACATTAAAAATGAAAAAGTA
>NW_003549613.1:3803-5306 GCF_000090795.2 Amphimedon queenslandica | reverse complement strand
TCTCAGACGGTTTGGGCTGCCAGTAGTCCTGCAGTATCTTCACTATATCTGTGAACGATTTCCCTGAAGGTTTAGCTGGTGCCATCAGGTTCTTTAGCAACTGATAAGTCTGAGGACCACAATTGCTGAGGAGAAGAGCCCTCTTCTTATCTTCATCTTCGACATCATTTGCGATGAAGTACTGCTGGAGTCTCTCTGTATAAGACGTCCAGTCCTCTGCAGAGCTCTCAAATGGTCCAATGCTACCATGAACTGCAGCCATTCTCTAAAGTTTTCCCTCGTCGCCAATGTAGTATATTACTCTTATAGATACGATTATTCACAATCAAAAGATCCAAAAAAATAACCACAGAATCAAACATTTATATACTACAACACAAATTAAGAAATACTTTCACATTAACACAAATTATTAAGAAAGGACCTACTACAGACAAGACATGCAACCAATGATTAAGTCTAGGCATACATTACAAAACATTACATTTAATTAAAATTCAGGGTCCTATAGTCATATGATTCTGGGATACTACATGTGTTATGCCAGGAAGCACATAAAAAAGAACACAAGAGAAAAAAATATTCAGTCGATAATAATTTGAAGAGATCAGTGGTACTCTCACTCAGTCATAAGAATCAAAAAATGATCCAGTCATGTTAACATGAGTTGCTTTTTTTGACTCTGCGTTAGAAAACAAAGCCAATACTTTCTAAACTTAATATTTATCTTTTCCAATAGACCAGTTACCCATAAAATGTGTATAACAATTACACCAAGCTGTAACAGACGCTCCTAGCTATCTGTTCACCAAACTTATTTCTTAATCAACACTGAGCTCAAAAAAACCAACTAACAAAAACTAAAACTAACACTCACAAACAACACACTTATATAGATCTTATAAATGTCCAGAAGGTTCTATAACATACAAGAATACTTTACATGATTGTTCTAGAATATACTTGAATAAACACATAATATATAATTACAATAGTACACAGAGAGTTCCGGATCCATTTAGAAACAACTTCTTACATTTCCTCCCTTCCCCTCTGGCACGAAGTGCTCTTCCTCTCCAATCTAGAAAGTGCATCTGCATTTGCATTTGCTACCCCTTTCCGATGTTGTATAGTGAAATTATATGGTTGCAGAATCAAACTCCATCTAGTCAATCTTGCATTCTTCTCTTTAAACTTGTATAGCCATTGAAGAGCTCTATGATCGGTTTGAATAATAAAAGATCTCCCTATGAGATATGCACTGAAGTGCTTGATGGCTAGAATAATAGCTAAGCACTCTTTTTCGACTGTCGAGTATGCTTGTTCTCTCGGGAGTAGCTTTTTACTAAAATAAGCAACTGGTCCCTCATCTAAATTCTCCTCTCCTTGACTAAGAATTGCATTAACTCCTACTCCTGATGTATCAGTTTGCAATATAAATGGTTGGTTGAAGTTCGGATTCTTCATTAATGGTGCTGTAGTTAATGCTGTTTTTAGCTTCTG
>NW_003549613.1:0-1692 GCF_000090795.2 Amphimedon queenslandica | reverse complement strand
AAGATACGTACACTCCCTTGCTCCAAATGTACACTTCTTTAGCTTGATTGTCAATCCTGCATCATCCAGTCTCTTTAAAACATCTGTTAACTGATTAAGATGATCTCTCCATATACTGCTATGAATTACAATGTCGTCTAAGTACACTCCTGCAAAAGTCTCCGTCCCTCTCAAGATTTCATCCATCATGCGTTGAAAGGTTGCAGGTGCACCACTAAGACCAAACGGCATAGTCTTGAATTGATAAAGTCCTCGAGGACTAGTAAATGCTGTTTTCTCCCTGTCCTTCTCGTTCACGGGTACCTGCCAGTATCCCTTTGCAAGGTCCAACGTCGTTATGAATTCTGCATCCCCTATTGTATCTAGTAACTCCTCAACTCTAGGCATAGGGTACGCATCGAACTTTGTAACCTTGTTCAGTTGCCTGTAATCGACACAAAGCCGAATACCTCCATCCTTCTTCTTAACTATCACCAAGGGTGAGGCCCATTCACTTGATGACTTCTCAATTATCCCATCTCTTTCCATTTCTTCCAATTCCTTCATTACATCCTTGAGATACGCTTGAGGAATCCTGTATGGCTTTTGTCTGATTGGCTGACTATCAGTTGTCCTAATATGATGGAAAATTCTATCTGTCTTACCTGGTGTATTTTTAGTCACACTAGAAAACTTCCTCAACACCCTCCATAGATCTGACTTCATATCTTCTGTTAACTGAGTTCCAAACACAATTTCTCCAGTGTCAGACCACCTATATCCTTCAATATCTTCTCCATCCTCAATAACTGCATTAACAAAAGCTCGCTCTTTCCATTTTTTGAGATGATTCACATGAAAGATTTGCTTTCGACCTCCTTTGTCAGGCATTTCGATCTCATATGTCACTTTCCCTATTTTTCTTATCACTTCATACGGTCCCTGCCATTTAGCCACAAATTTTCTGGTACTGCTTGGTAATAGTAGTAATACTTTGTCCCCAACTTCAAAATTAATCTCTCTCGATCGTTGATCATAATACATCTTCTGCTTAGCTTGCACTGCTCTTGCATTCTCCTTCACAATTTCTCTTGCAGATTCCATCCGTTCTCGCGTATCCATCACAAAACTCAGTATATCTGTTTCGATTTCTGTGCTGTGGATCCATTCCTCCTTTAAAACATCTAACAGTCCTCTCACCTCCCGTCCATATAGTAGTTCAAAGGGACTGAACCCAAGAGTCGATTGTGGAACTTCCCTATATGCAAACAAGACATATGGTATCATGTGTTCCCAGTTCTTCCTCTCTCCGTCCAATACTTTCCTTAGCATAGACTTTAGTGTTCGATTAAATCGTTCCACGAGGCCATCGGTCTGTGGATGGTATGGACTGGTCTTGATTGCTTTGACCCCCATGAGATGATATAGCTCTCCCAGCAAGCTTGATGTGAAATTTGAACCTTGATCTGTCAATATTTCTTCAGGAATTCCATATCTAGCAAATAACTCAATCAACACTTCAGCTACTTTCTTTGCAGTAATATTCCTTAAAGGAAATGCCTCTGGGTATCTTGTTGCGTAATCATTTATCACTAGAATGAATCGGTTTCCACGACTGGTTCTTGGTAGCGGTCCTACAATATCCATGGCAATCCTCTTAAATGGTTCTCCTATTATGGGTAAAGGTATCATTGGAGCCTTCCTCTTGTGATT
>NW_003549611.1:3877-5319 GCF_000090795.2 Amphimedon queenslandica | reverse complement strand
TATAATTACTAGATCAATGTAAAGAAGATCAATATTCATCAACTGGTTTTGAGCCATGCCAGTCATGTGATAAAGGAACTTATCAGGAATCAAGAGGACAATTATCATGCACTAATTGCACTGAGAATTCGACTAACATTAGATGCTTAACAGGTCAATATTGTACATAATTTACAGATTCATCACTTGATTACTTCTTATTGTAGATTGTCACCTTCCTCCTTATGCTGGGCCTTGTAATGGTAAATTCCAGAGATATTTTTACAATAAAACAAGCAAGCAATGTGAAATATTTACATATGGAGGATGTAATCAAAATAAAAATAGTTTCCACTATCAATATGATTGTGAAAATAAATGTGGAGGTAAAATATCATTGAATGATTGTTTTTTTATTAGTTAATTTTTTTGTAGAATGTCCTCCAACTTGTACAGCTCAGTTTTGTCTTTTACATAGATTTAATGTTTGTTCAATGTGAGTATTGTTTCTTGTATAGACTATTATCATTATTTCTATAATTATTAATAATAACAATTAAGTCAACAATAGCAATTAACAACAATTTGTTCATTTAGGTCACCTTTCCCAGAACCAAATAATAATTGTCCAGGAGGTTGCAGGCTATCAAGCTGTCAAGCTTATTATTATTCTCCTACAATTGAACCTCATCCAAAAGGAGGAGATTCATGTACAAAGTGTGATGGTCAAGAATTGGATGTGACATGTATGAAGAACTGGGGGACATGTCTTCGCATAGCTTATATTCAGTCTCCAGAATATGAATATGTAAGTATAATTACTGTATTTATTATTATTAATGTAATGGTTGATACTTTATTAGCATTCAGTAACTCCTGCAAACTTCCACTGTTGGGAATACAAGTGTTAGAGGTTGGGCTGGTAGGGATAAGAAACTAGTTAATTTTATTGAACTTTATGAATAAGTACTCTGTTACTTTTGCTGCTTTAGTGACTATTTTTGCTGCAATTTAATTATTATTTTGATAAAAGTAAATTGGTATAGAGTGGAGGAAAAATTAACTTTATGCATAACCTTCTGCTTTAACTACTCGTATACATTTTGTGATCATCATTTCCAATGTGTAGATTAACAATCATCTTATACCCTTGCAGGCCATAATAAAAAGGGTAAAAATTGTACACACACTATTAATGCTAGCGTTAGTTCTGCACAAGTAGCATATGTATATTGTGTCACCTTATGGTATATGTAGGAAAATGAGAGAGAAATATCTTCATTTGAGCATTTTAAAAACTTAGCTAATTTTATACAAAATAGCAAAGCCCATGGTTTTTTTTCAAAAATGGTTCTCTAAATTTTATTATAATTTTGATGCATATTGATGTCCTTATGCTGTGTAGAAAGTTTGAGCCAATCTGACAAAAATTTTTTGAGTTATTAGCATTTTTTAAATCAGTC
>NW_003549611.1:0-1522 GCF_000090795.2 Amphimedon queenslandica | reverse complement strand
GAGTTGCAATCATTTTGAAAGTATAGGCCATTTTCTGTCTAACCTCTCATAGTTGAAAAAGAGGCATGCACCACTAATATTATCCCCAATTTTTATTACATTTTCTGAAACATATTAATGTCCTTATGCTGTGTAAAAATTGAGCTGGTTCTGAATAATATTTTTCAAGTTATGACTATTTTATGAATTGAGCCAGTTTTTAAAAAATACAAAAAATGGCTTTGGAATCATCCCCCATTTTATTATGTTTTCTGATGCATACATGTATTTAATTATTGATGTCCTCATGCTGTGTAGAAAGTTTGGCCTAATTCAGCCAAATATTTTTTGGGTTGTGGCAATTTTAAGAAATCGATCAATTTTTGAAAAAAGGTTTTTGTGAAAAATGGCTCCAAAATCACCCCAAATTTTTATTACACTATTTGATTCATATTGATGTCCTTATGTTGTGTAGAAAATTTGAGCTGATTCCGACAAATACTTTTCAAGCTATGGCCATTTTAAGAATTTGGCCAATTTTTGAAAAATACATAAGGCTATAGCCCATGGTTTTTTCCAAAAAATGGCTCCAAAATCATCCCAAATTTGTATTAAATTTTTTGATGCATATTAATGTCCTTATATTGTGTAAAAAGTTTGAGCTGATTCTGACAAATATTTTTTGAGTTATGGCCATTTTAAGAATTTGGCCAATTTTTAAAAAATACATAAGGCTATAGCCCATAGTTTTCTTCCAAAAAATGGCTCCAATATCACTCCAAATTTTTATTAAATTTTTTGATGCATATTAATGTCCTTATGCTGTGTAAAAAGTTTGAGCGTATCGTTTTGAAAATATAGGCCATTCTCTGTCTAACCTCTCATAGTTGAACAAGAGGCATGCACCACCAATAAAAATGTTTTAAATAAACCAATCTATGCAGCACTTATGTTAGGGACATCCCAGCAGCTCAAGCTCCTATACACAGTGTAAGACCATCAATTATGTATTATTTCTCAATGACCATCCAAACAGAGACCTGTATAGTCTTCCATTAGTGGCATTGTTACCATCAACTAGTGATACATTTCCTGCTGTACATGCTGCAATACACTTGACACTATTATGTATTTATCAGTCATACAAATGAAACTTAATAAAAAATGAAATGAGAGAAAAAGAATGTAATTTAATGTACATGTATAAGCAAACATGAGACTGGACTTAGAACTCAACTTTCTAAATAGCAATATATAGAAATGCATTAATTAGACTAAAATAGCTAATAGTTAAACACTTAAAACAAATCAACAACTGATTCACGGCTAGTACTGAGTTTGACATCAGTAGAACTTGGCATAATTTCTCCCCTTTGTTGATCAACAGTTTTAATAACTGATTCCATTACATCTAAAAGAGGATCATCATCTTCATCTTGTTTCTTGAATAACTTCTTAATTAGAGCATCATAACATTTCATATGTGATAACTGCAGGTAAAGATGATAAACAACAATCAAAATAAAACTAAAAATAAAAACAG
>NW_003549610.1:3415-5320 GCF_000090795.2 Amphimedon queenslandica | reverse complement strand
ATGTATGGAATGATACCCTCATCCTCTCAATGTCTGCCACTCACTCACAGTCATGATACTTTTTATAATACAATGTCAAATAACTGACTGAAGTAAGGGAATGGTTTAAGTAGAGTAAAAGTAGAGTATAATGAAGGCTAATGAGAAAAATTAAAATAATAGGTAATGTTTTCACCATGGCTGGCATTAAAGGAAGAGCCTGAAAGTAGTGTACAGAAAAGATTTTTGGCTTAATTAAAGGGAAGTGATGCCTCTTTAGTTGGTGCTGATGAAGTGGGCGGTGGTGTTTGGAGCACACTGGAGACTGCTTTAAAGTGATCTCCTGCTCCCTTGTAGGCTCTTACACTATCATTACTTCTATGTCCCGTATACTGGATAAGCTGTTCATCAAAATTGCTGTTGAACAGCTCAGTATCACATGTTACCTTCCCACTGTGTCAAATAAAAAACCTTGAAATCCAGCTTTATGACAAAATTTTTGCATTAATTTGCCTGAAGTACTTTTATAATACACTTGGTTTTGTAAATTTCAGTTGCTTCCCAGAAGTTGGATGATGATAAGAGGGTCCTTTGGTAGGAATACAATTTAAGTGCAGCTGATAACAGGAAATACCTCTTTCACCAAGCTCTGGCTTGCAATAGATTTTGCAAACTTTGGGCAATAGTTTACGATGTGCCTACCCTTCCTGATATGTCTTGCAATTTATGACCATGAAATTGCATGTAGAGCTTCTCAATTATGCCCTTGTGAAAATTAACAGTTCAACGCACAATTCTCTACGTTCATCTCCGGCACAACGACCAAAGAGTGTACAATTGTAGAAATAGACAACATTCAGCAAGCCACTTGATGCTACAAATAAAAAATTCCCTTCTCCCACAATATATTCTCCATATTTCTGCTTATGAGCCTGTCTACGCACAACACCATGTTCTTGACTAGATAACTGCTTTATCCTAGCATCCAACAACTTTCTTAACTGATCAAAGACAGGGGATTCAAAGATGTTAACCTCTGGCTGACCGTTCTCTTAAAAAAAATGTTGAATGGAAACAACAATGTGGTAAAGAGAGTTAGGTGCATTAGGTGTTTCGCCATCTCTTTTCACTAATTTATGAAAAAACCTAGCTACATGGTCATTAATATCAACAATAATCTTGCTAGTTAGTGTCTTGTCTACTTTCCTCCATTTTAGAAACACAGAAACGAACTAGTACTTCTGGCTGTATTTTTTAATATTCAGTCAACTATAGCTTTACTTAGTTGTGAGTCATCAATGATGGTCTGAAACCACCATTTTTTTATTTGCTCTGATTTCTAACATCATCAGTAGAGAAGAAAACTTCGACACATTTGGTGTGGTGGATGTTGTTGCCTCATCTGATGTAGTAGACAATGTTGACTCCTCTGGTGTAGTAGACGTTGACTTATTTGGCGTAGTGGACGTTGTTGACTCATTTGGTGTCGTGAAGGGAGTAGGATTTTTATCAGGTTCTGGAATATCTAAACAGCAAAGGCTCTCTAAACAAATCTATATCTTCCAAGCCCTTTAAAAGTCCTAACTGCTTCTTCCTCCTTTGCAACTTCACTACCTCCATTGCGGTCAGCAAGATCTTGAGGGTGTTAAACGAGTACTCATGCGCTACATAGTATAAATTAGATATTGCCCTATGTAGCAGTTGTCATGGGTGTATAACAACCTCAAAAAAGTTGTCTCAGGCTACACCCTTGACCACTTTTTTCCCGGGTGTTACACACCCATAACACCCGCTAGATAAGGCAATATCTAATACAAATTAGCAACAAACTAGTAAAATCTAGACTTGAAGCAGCAAATGCAGTTAACATTTGGAAAGAAATAGTAGAATATGATGAAATTAAAATAAAAGAGTATCAGAAAGGAG
>NW_003549610.1:0-3058 GCF_000090795.2 Amphimedon queenslandica | reverse complement strand
GTTGATGAAAGTGGTAGCTCAGCAAAATTCGACAAAGAACCAGAAAAAAATTAGGAAAACTAAAAGATGAACTAAGTAAAGCAGCAGGTTTACAAACAGTATTGTCTTTAACAGTAGGCTGTAGAGCAACGTAATATTGATGTGACAATGATTAGTTAAGGGTGCCATTGGTATACAGTAATGGGTATTTATGCTACATGTATATCAGATAAATTCGATTGTATTGATATACCGAGTGACATAGAAAGGGTTACATCTACATTGATGTTATCCAAGTATTAGTAACTCGGTAGCATTACTAAGTATGATTTACCCCCAAACAAAATGGTTGCCACGACTTTTGCAGCCTTGCTATTCTGGAAAATCAAGCTTCTATGCTTACCAGACTTTAGAGAGGACCTTAGTTTGACCAGAGAGCTCCATTGGTACCACTAGTGTGGCTCTAGGCCCTGTCTAATAGGAAATACAAAGATCTGTGAACCGGCAGTTTTGTTTAGCCACCATTTTTCATCTTCATCATCATCAAGTCCTGTCAATCCAGTTGTTGGTGTGTATCTCAGTATCAGTTGATGCTACAAGGATAATTCTTACACCAATCTACTCCCAACAGTCTATGCACAGGTCCATGTCCCATCAGATCATTCTTCAAGTAATAAAAAAGTGATACAGTGACTGCTGGAAGAGCCATCTTACCTGCATGCTGCCATTTTGTGAATTAAAGAAGCATGTGCTCCAATATTTGGGTGTGGTCGCGCATGCTCAGATAGATCTGCAGCTCTGGAAGAAGCAATTTATTTTTTTACCAAGCTATGCTTGGAATCAACTACTGCAATACAATAGTGGAGGTTTCCAGCTAAAAGAAGGTATTAATCCTACATGTTACTGTTTTATCAAGTGTGTGATTTTATTTTATGTTTAAAAGCAAGCAATTATATAATATTGTGATATGTAGTGATAATATGAATGACAACAGCCTGGAAAAACAGGAAGAGCTGCTACTTTGCAGGGAAGATGGACACTCTCAGCTCACAGCTTCTTGGACAAGGACTTGTGTCAAGACTAGTATTAATTTCACTTTTCATCAGGATAGTTGATACTCCTTCAGCATGTTTATTCAATGCTGTCTCTCATTAATGATGTAAAGTGATAATAATAATAATAAAGAAAATTATTGATTGTGTAAGTCAACAAGCATCACAATGGCAAGTAATAATTTCACTTGTCATCAGAATAGTTGATACTCCTTCAGCATGTTTATTCAATGCTGTCTCTCATTAATGATGTAAAGTGATAATAATAATAGTAAAGAAAATTATTGATTGTGTAAATCAACTAGCATCACAATGGCAAGTAATAATATTATAAATATTTTAAAAAATTAACACAAACAACAACATAAAAAATGAAAGAAGGTTAAGTAGAATTCCAAACGACCAACGAAAATACAAAATGAAAATCCTACTTGTGACGCAAATTCTACTCTACATTGCAAGGTGATCCGTAATTCTTACATAATAACATTGAAAGTACAATGTAGAGTAGAATTTGCATCACGAGTAGGATTTTCATTTTGTATTTTTGTTGGTCGTTTGGAATCCTACTTAACCTTGTTTTTTAAATTCTTTTAGTATGCATTGGAAAGTTTTCCCTTATACTTTTTGTGCTATTACTATACATAAATGTCTGGGCCTCTCACTAGATACAGTCATTATTGATTTATCAACTGATGATTTTTGGGATGCTATGGCATATGTTGCATTGTCTCGTGTTCATACATAAAATGGATTACATTTATTATTATTTGATCCCTCTGTTAAAGTTAGTAAATAATTGTGCATTAGTAAGATTAACCGCCTCGGAAGTAAATTTCGAAATGACTTGTAGTGAATGCCATGTGCTTATGCGTATGTGCATCACAGACACATTTATGATTGTTCTTATTTTTTCATTTGTCGTGTTAGTTTCATTATTCTCTGTCACTCTTGGTCTTATCTCGTGATAATATTTCATTCTGAAGTATCTTCAGTTAAGACCTTCACTCTTAACAATTGTGACCTGAATGTTTATTATTTCAGTCATGTCTCGCTCTGGCAGTCCTACACCAGTTTCAGACACCACTTTGGCAACTGTCCGTCTCTCGTAAGCTAACAACATTTTGGCCAACTGATTCTGAACTATGGTTTGCGCATGTTGACACACAGTTCTGTACTAACTGTATTACTTCACAGGAGGCCAAACTTAAACACTGCAATCTTGGATCCTAAGTATGCTCCTGAAGTACAGAACAGATTTTCAAGCCTCCAGACACTAACACTTATGATCAACTTAAGGAGGATATACTCAGGAGGACTAACAGCATCTGAACAACATCACTTTCAGTTGATCTTTAATGAGGAAGATTTAGGAGATAGGACACCCTTTTAACTTACACAACAGTTACTTGGTGGCAAAGCTGGTACTGCTCATCAGTCATTTCTTTGCCATTTATTCCTTCTGCACTTGCATTACAAATTTACATATGGTTCTCACTTCTGCCAAGGATAATGAAGATCTCGAGTCTGTGGCTGCCTTTGCTGACAGTGATGGAAGTAGCCTCACCTGCTGTTAATGACAGAACTATCCAATGAGGTGAACAGCTGCTTGCTACTCTGGTGACATCCCTCTCTAATATAAGCCATCCTTGTTTATTTAGACATACTCTCAGCACAGTTTTACTCAATAGACCCACTGCCTTACGCTGGTACCATGTACAATTTGCTGAGAAGGCTACTAGGTGTATCAAACCTTGCTCTTGTCTCAAAGACAAGAAGGCTGACCGTTCATGGCTACTGGCGCCTTTGGCCAAAATACTAGTGGCTATTGTTTGTGTTGGAAAGATTATCTCACTTGGTAGATACTGGAGGGTGAGGTTAGTACAATCTCACCTACTAAACTAGACAAAGTGGACCAGCTATGTTTATCTCTTCAAGCAGCTAATGGTAGTCAATTACCTACATATAGGACCCATTTATTAACTCTTAATCTAGGACTTCGTTGTCCATCTTGTATTATAGCAGAC
>NW_003549609.1:3153-5322 GCF_000090795.2 Amphimedon queenslandica | reverse complement strand
GATTCGACGAACGCTCGATCAGGAAGTAACCAAATAATGCTAAAGTCACTTGTATATAGTGTTTGCCTTTGAAAATAAGTCAATAGCTCTCATTGTAGGCTTATAACTAACATAACGTCAAATTTACATACACGTGATTGGACATTTTGATGCAAATGACGCTTAAAGTTGACACAATATATAGCGAAATTCAATTTTGCATAGCATTTTGTAATGAGTGTCTGTTATTTTATAGCCAACACAAGTTATTTCATAATTATTATTATGGTGTATCATTAGTACATGAACATTGTGGTAGATTGTTAAGATTATTCTTATAACATTAAGGTTACAATAATAGACAAGGGTCATATACAGTAATGTGGTAGGAAGTAATGGTCATAGATTATTAGTAAATGGTATGGTATTTAGTATTAAGTTAAGTTGTCTTATGTTATGTGGTCATACAGCATAAGTTGTAGGTAGGTAATATTATGGTATTGTGAGAGGAATGTACTTTGTATAGCAATGAGGTTAGTATGGTATAAGTATATACATGATATGGTTTTATTGTGTCATATTAAGGTTCATAAGTGATAAGTCTGTGTAGGCAATGAAGGATAAGAACATACCCACTTATATAGCAAGGTTAATATATGATGTAGGTAACATTAATGGTTGTACATAGGTAATAGTATAGTATTAAGATATTATACAGGTATAGCAGAATTAATACAATGTATCGTGTTGGTATCATAATGTTATAAGTTGTATGTATAGGAATTGTATGCTATTAAGATAAAAAAATGTACTTATATATAGGAAGGTTAATAAGTGTGGTATAGGTCTATAATTTGGTTTTCATGAAATGGTTTTGGTACATGTATATGTAAAGGGTCATAGGTTATATTAAGTAACTGCAGTGTGGAGATATCTCACTATTCAAGTATTTTCTCAACATGTACATGTTTAGCTATTATTGGTGTGTTTGTATAATATTGTTGTCCCTTACTGGTTCTGTATGTATGTACATGTACCAGTGCCCATATTTCATATTCTTGTTTTAATATGTTAGTGTCTGCATGTACATGTGTGCATGATAATATATTATTATGTTTTTGTTTGTGTTTGTACACGTGTCGTCGTGTTTGTACACGTGTCCTCACGTAGCGTAAAACTGCAACGTCTCCTGGTCTCCAGTCTTGCTTTTTCTGGACAATGTTTGTCATCATTGGATCACTCCACCTGCTTGCAAGAAAACTTAAATCTATTTTGGTATTTTCAATCACATCGAAGTATCGTTTGTTACCATGCATGATGAATTAATTTAGTACCTTGTGAGAGCTAGTGTATCAATCAAGAACATTCTCTTTGGAAGGACATCAGCTAACAAGGAGGTGGATATTGATGTGGACACAGCTGTAGTACTTTCCACTGCTATCATAGCATTGAGGCTCAAGCATCCAGCACTAATCTACTGTTTACAATATTAATTTGATCTTCATCTAATACTAGCATTCTGAGAGGAGGAAGGAGAAGAACTGATAGACTACCAGAGGAGGAGAGGAGAACATATCCGATTAAATGAAGACATGAGCATATTTTTTCACTGTATGGGTTGAGCTACCCTTTTTCACAGTGGCCTGCTTTTAGTCCCGATCATGTGAGAGGGAAGGGGAGGGTCAGCGGAGGGGAGAGGGTTTCGCCCAGGAGTGTGGGAGAAGTCGTGTCCCCCTTTTGGGTCGGATCGAGGCACCCAGTATCTCATGCTTGGAACCCTCTCTTCTCCTCTTTCACTCTCTTTCCTTTTTGTGTGATATGGACTCTAAGCAGAAGAAAGGATCAGACTTTTTTTTTCTTTTTTCGTCTCGATCCTTTAACTACTTAAAAGCAGGCAAACACTATACAGTTGAGCTAAGCCAGGTTACGGTGGGTAGATTGGTGAGGTTTGTGATGCAGGTAGCTTGATTAACCTGGGCACTAGCTTCCTAATTCTCATTCTGATCTCTTTCTCGATCCCGTGGCTTTGACTTAGGATCAATTGTTTAGTGTTTGCCTCACCTTTCAAAATAAGTCAATAACTCTCATTGTAGGTTTATGATCAACGTCACGTCAAAACTGCGTAGGTAATCTGATGATTTAACGAAAATAATGCTTTAAAATTTACATGAAATTAGTGAAGTTTTAATT
>NW_003549609.1:0-3010 GCF_000090795.2 Amphimedon queenslandica | reverse complement strand
TACACGAGCATATTTTTTCCTGTATGGGTTGAGCTACCCTTTTTCACAGTGACCTGCCTTTTTGTCCCAATCATGTGAGAGGGAAGGGGAGGGTCAGCGGAGGGGAGAGGGTTTTGCCCAGGAGTGTGTGAGAAAGGAGTCCCCCTTTGGGTTTGGATCAAGGCACCCAGTATCTCATGCTTGGAACCCTCTCTTCTTCTTTTTCCTTTTTGTGTGTTATGAACTCTAAGCAGAAGAAAGGATCAGATTGACTTTTCTTTTTCTTTTTTTGGTCTTGATCCTTTAACTACAGGACTTACCACTATTTTCATATCATGCATCACTACTCTACACTTCTCCTACAGTTTACAATTGGATCAGTCCTCTATAACTAGTTGTCTTCCGGTGAGGAGAGAAGAAATTAAGAGAAGAACAAAGTTTATTCACAGTGGGTGGATTGGGAAGGTCTGTGATGAGGGTTGTTAATGGACTTGGGCACCAGCTTCCTAAGTCTCATTCTCTTTCTCGATACTGTGACAGCATTGGGCTTAAGCTCATTTGTTTATAGTGTTTGCCTTTGAAAATAAGTCAATAGCTCTCATTGTAGGCTTATAATTAACATAACGTCAAATTTACGTGCACATGATCGAACATTTTGATGCAAATGACGCTTTAAAGTTGACACAATATTATAGCGAAATTTCAATTCTGCGTTGCATTTTGTAATGAGTGTTTGTTATTTTATAGCCAACACAAGTTATTTCATAATTATTATTATTGTGTATTATTAGTACTATAAATATGAACATCGTGGTAGATTGTTAAGATTATTGTTATTACATTAAGGTTATAATAATAGACAAGGGTCATATACAGTAATATGGTAGGAAGCAATGGTAATAGATTATTAGTTAATGGTATGGTATTTAGTATTAAGTTAAGTTGTCTTATGTTATGTGGTCATACAGCATAAGTTGTAGGTAGGTAATGTTATGGTATTGAGAGAGGAATGTACTTTGTATAGCAATGAGGTTAGTATGGTATAGGTACATGATATGGTTTTTATTGTGTCATATTAAGGTTCATAAGTGATAAGTCTGTGTAGGCAATGAAGGATAAGAACATACCCACTTATATAGCAAGGTTAATATATGATGTAGGTAACCATAATGGTTGTAAATAGGTAATAGTATAGTATTAAGATATTATACAGGTATAGCAGAATTAATACAATGTATCGTGTTGGTATCATTGTGTCATATTAAGGATTGATCATAATGTTATAAGTTGTATGCATAGGAATGGTACGCTATTAAGATTAAAAAATGTACTTATATCCTCATACATTTGTATATAGGAATGTTAGTAATTATGGTATAGGTCTAAAATTTGGTTTTCATCAAATGGTTTTGGTATATGTAAAGGGTCATAGGTTATATAAGTAACTGCAGTGTGGAGATATCTCACTATTCAAGTATTTTCTCAACATGTACATGTTTAGCTATTATTGGTGTGTTTGTATAATATTGGTTGTCCCTTACTGGTTCTGTATGTATGTACATGTACCAGTGCCCATATTTCATATTCTTGTTTTAATATGTTAGTGTCTGCATGTACATGTGTGCATGATAATATATTATTATGTTTTTGTTTGTGTTTGTACACGTGTCGTCGTGTTTGTACACGTGTCCTCACGTAGCGTAAAACTGCAACGTCTCCTGGTCTCCAGTCTTGCTTTTTCTGGACAATGTTTGTCATCATTGGATCACTCCACCTGCTTGCAAGAAAACTTAAATCTATTTTGGTATTTTCAATCACATTGAAGTATTGTTTGTTACTATGCATGATGAATTAATTCAGTACCTTGTGAGAGCTAGTGTATCAATCAAGAACATTCTCTTTGGAAGGACATCAGCTAACAAGGAGGTGGATATTGATGTGGACACAGCTATAGTACTTTCCACTGTTGTCATAGCATTGAGGCTCAAGCATCCAGCACTAATCTACAGTTTACAATATTAATTGGATCTTCATCTAATACTAGCATTCTGAGAGGAGGAAGGAGAAGAACTGATAGACTACCAGAGGAGGAGAGGAGAACATATTTGAGTAAATGAAGACATGAGCATATTTTTTCACTGTATGGGTTGAGCTACCCTTTTTCACAGTGACCTGCTTTTAGTCCCGATCATGTGAGAGGGAAGGGGAGTGTCAGCGGAGGGGAGAGGGTTTCGCCCAGGAGTGTGGGAGAAGTCGTGTCCCCCTTTTGGGTCGGATCGAGGCACCCAGTATCTCATGCTTGGAACCCTCTCTTCTCCTCTTTCACTCTCTTTCCTTTTTGTGTGATATGGACTCTAAGCAGAAGAAAGGATCAGACTTTTCTTTTTCTTTTTTCGTCTCGATCCTTTAACTACTTAAAAGCAGGCAAACACTATACAGTTGAGCTAAGCCAGGTTACGGTGGGTAGATTGGTGAGGTTTGTGATGCAGGTAGCTTGATTAACCTGGGCACTAGCTTCCTGATTCTCATTCTGATCTCTTTCTCGATCCCGTGGCTTTGACTTAGGATCAATTGTTTAGTGTTTGCCTCACCTTTCAAAATAAGTCAATAACTCTCATTGTAGGTTTATGATCAACGTCACGTCAAAACTGCGTAGGTAATCTGATGATTTAACGAAAATAATGCTTTAAAATTTACATGAAATTAGTGAAGTTTTAATTCTGCGTTGTGTTTTGTGGCTTGAGTGTGAGTGTGTATTGTTACTACCACAATTTGTTTCATAATTTGAAAATGGTACTCCATGTTCTTAATAATTAAACATGTTTCTTATATAAGTGACACAATTCATACATGCTCCTCATACAGGTGACCCAAATTTACACATGTTCCTCATACACATTTTGTTAGATTTTAACGGTCCTAAACATGACCCTAAACTGTTTCTAAGTTTAGCTAATGTTCATATACTAATTATTGCATATGTAATTGTATAATATTATATTACGTTTTGGTATGCTTGGCGTGTCATGCT
>NW_003549605.1:4266-5330 GCF_000090795.2 Amphimedon queenslandica | reverse complement strand
GAATCAAGCTAAATAAACATATAAATAAATAGGGTATTACAATACATTCTCAAAGAAACTATAACAGAGACTTACCACGCTGGCACACTCCACAAGAAGAACAGCAGCTGAGTGGTTTCGTTCTTTGACTTCTCGCGCGCAAAGTCTGGCAGCATGCTGACAGTACTGCGCATGCTCGGTACTCGCCCACGCAATTAATTGGATCCATTCCTGTCTTTAACGGCATGTATTTGGCCAATAGCTGCACAACCTAAACTTGCCAAAGATTACTAACTATTTAGTATGCGATTATCAACCTCCATTCTGAGTGCTTTCTATCATACCCAAATCAGTAACCCAATGGCAACACTGAAGACATTCTATCGGGTCCCCTTGCCGGCAATCCTTCAACAATGGTACATCCTCCTTACACATTCATGTATATATTCCTTGGCAAGGTAAAATCATGAAATAAAATTAGAGTTACCTCGTTTGGTAGTTTACATGAGAGCCTGGTAGTGCGGCTGTAGCCGGTGTCTGACTGAGCCGGGTAGGAGTCCTCCATGAAAGGACTGTAGAGGTTTGGTTGAGCCTGGCTAAAGCTTCCATGTCTGGCTGGATAAAACGTATCACTCTTGGAGCCTACTATTCCTTACGACAGCAGGAAGAAAGGAGGAGAAAAGAGTAGGAAAAAACCTAGTTTCGTCTTCCAAAAAAGCTGAAGTTAAATTGAGTAAACAAAGAGTTAATTTTATGATGTTATGTAGGCGTGGTGTAAAGTGCAGAAATTAAAAATGGTGGATTTTATGTCCAGCAAATACTACTCAGAATCTAAAGTTTTAAAGCTAAAACTCATCCTAGAAATTTTTGTGGTACGTATCATAGTTTATGAAATGCTGTGACATGTTTATACATTGTAGAAGAAGACCTAGTGGTATAGAAATTACTGAAGAGGCTAACTGTATTAACTAAAATGATTGTAATGGAAATCTTTTACTGGAAGTGACTAAGATTCCTGCAAATGTACAGGCTAAAGGTGAGATTAGTTTTTCTTTTTTTTAGATTTTTGAAGTGTGTCAAGTTAT
>NW_003549605.1:0-2727 GCF_000090795.2 Amphimedon queenslandica | reverse complement strand
TTGATCCCAATGGTCAGTTACTGTATCCTCATTGTGCTAGTACATATTACTAGTGTTTAGGTGATACTTACTTTGATGAAGCAGTTGATGGTTTTTGAAGGATCTCTTCTCCATTTGGAAGGTACAGTACATGCAGTGTGTGTATTGATGGACACATTCATTGCACATGAACATTCTCCTATTATGTTGTACATGTTCTTATCACTGTATTTCATGAGTTTTGCTTTAAGCATAAAAGCATAATTGAAATTCTTTTTACAAATAAATGTATAATTCTTTCTCTTTGTCTCTGTCTCTCTCCCTCTCTCTCCCCCCTCTCTCTCCCCCCTCTCCCTCTTTTAGGTGTGATTCCATTGATAAACTCCATAAAAGGTGTGAGACCATTAATTGAGAGATACAGGACTCACAACAGTTCAAGGACTTCTACCAGTTTACGTTTAATTTTGCCAAAAACTCAGGCAGAAAGGACTAGGCTAGTGACATAATATTATACATGTACATGTAGGATCATGTTTGCTAAACTTGCAACACAATGATTTCAGTGTACACGTGTTGATGTGGGAATTTTGCAAGTGATCTTAAGAGTACATGTACATGTATAATTTAATGTATATTGTATGAATTGATTAAAATATTTTTGTGCTTTTTATTTCTCTACAGATCTTGAGATGGCCATTGCCTGCTGGAATCTTATTTTTACTGGTCGCTTCAAATTTTTGGACTTGTGGTGTGAATTTTTAAGAGTAAACAATACTTGTAATTACATGTAAAGGTTACATTTCATCTCTCTCTCTCTCTCCTTCTCTCAGTCTCATTATAAAAGAGCTGGCAATACCCAAAGACACTTGGAACCTTCTGCTAGAGTTTTCTAACAGGATTGATGACACCATGAGCAATTATGATGAAGATGGTAGGTCTATACTGTATACATGACATGTACAGCACTTTACTATGAACATGTACATGTACATTAATGATTGTATGATTGGTTTATTATTCATAGGTCAGTATATACTCTAACTACATGTATGTATATCTACAAATTCCTCGGTTCTTCTTTGTGTCTGATCCAGCACTACTGGAGATACTGGGAAATACAGTACATATCAAAAAAAGGCTAAGTAGCTACCCCGCAGTTATTCTACTTTTGTGTAGGTAGTTCGTTGCTCCTTCTCTGCGCATGCTTACTGCAACAGTAGCAGGACAGTAGTGTGACAGTAGAAGACAGTAGCGTGACAGTAGAATCAAGCAAAAACATCCTAAACAGGCTTCTAGAAGGAGAGAGTGGCATTATAGATGAACTTGGAGAGGACAGACAGCCAAAAGAAGCATCCACAAGTTCTACTACAGTACATGTGACTGGGTAGGATCGCAGCATAATGCAGCAAAGAGTAGCGAAGTAGTAGCAAAGTACAATGTACCTACAAACTACCTTCAAGGTTCTCTTCTCTACTGTACCCAATTTAGACTTTTTTTTATGTGTACTGTATATTGGGTATCTGAAAAATACCCAAGGCTATAGCCCATGGTTTTTTCCAAAAAATGGCTCCAAAATCACCCCAAATTTTTATTACATTTACTGATACATATTGATGTTTTTATGCTGTGCTGAAAATTTGAGGTGATTCCGACTTCAATTTTTCAAGTTACAGCCATTTTAAGAAAACGCCAAAATTCTGAAAAATACCTAAGGCTATAGCCCAAGGTTTTTTTTCAAAAAATGGCTCCGAAATCAGCCCAGATTTCTATTATATTTTCTAATACATCTTGATGTCCTTATGCTGTGTAGAAAGTTTGAGGTGATTTCAACTTCAATTTTTCAAGTTACAGCCATATTAAGAAAACACCTAAATTCTGAAAAATAACCATATAGCCTAGGGTTTTTTCCAAAAAATGGCCAAAAAACCCCCTAAAATTTTATAAGATGTTCCGGTACATATTGATGTCCTTATGCTGAGTAGAAATTTTAAGGTGAATCTGATTTCAATTTTTCAAGCTACGGCCATTTTAAAAAATTCTCAAAAATACCTAAGGCTATAGCTCATTGTTTTTTTCCAAAAAATGGCCAAATAATCACCCCAATTTTTTTACATTTACTGATACATATTGATGTCCTTATGCTGTGTAGAAAGTTTGAGCTGATTCAGACTTCAATTTTTCAAGTTTCGACCATTTTAAGAAAATGCCGAAATTCTGAAAAATACCCAAGGCTATATAGCCCATGGTTTTTCCCAAAAAATGGCCAAAAATCACCCCAAATTTTTTTACATTTACTGATACATATTGATGTCCTTATGCTGTGTAGAAAGTTTAAGGTGATTGCAACTTTAATTTTTCAAGCTACACCCATTTTAAGAAAACGCCAAAATCACTAAAAAGTTTTATCACATTATCTGATGCATATTAATGTCCTTATGCTGTGTAGAAAGTTTGAGGTGATTCCGACTTCAATTTTTCAAATTACAGCCATTTCAAAAAATTCCAAAAATATCCAAAGCTATACACATAGCTGTATTGGCTGTCTCGACTCCACCCCTCTGCCGTTATTAGCCATACAGCACTCTTTACTGTTTTGTAACTATTATGTATCTCATCAATATTGAAAGTTGTATTTTAAAGTTTGTATTAGGCCCCCCAAGCCCCAAGAGTTCACTATAAACCTGAGACTGGGGGCCCCTTTAATTGGGGGCCTAGTGCTAATTCCCCCTTGCCCCCTCCTATTGGTAG
>NW_003549603.1:3838-5340 GCF_000090795.2 Amphimedon queenslandica | reverse complement strand
GACATAACAAGATTATAGTACATGTAATGAACCTACCATTTACAAAATAAGACTCCAACCAGAGGACACAAACCGAGTTCAGGAGCCAAATGAAGCTAGTAGAGCACGTCATGTTCCAGACAGTATGTCTCACCTAATGAAAACAAAGGAACATGAAATATTAACAAGTAGGAGAAAGAGAGAAACTCACTTCTTTGTAGTATTGTATGAACTGGAGGGTCTCCCAAGCCTCTACAATGGACGGCGCACGTTAAATGGAGTCATTCTTTGGAGGCTTCTTTCCCCTTGGTTTCTCTTCCGTCCAAGGTTTGTCTCCTTCCACTTTGCCTCTTCAAAGCGAGCCTTACACACCAACTTCTCAAAGTTTCCTTCTACCCCAGTCAGCTTCTTATGCAATCCAGACTCAAAACCTTTATAGAATAACTTCCACAACTCCTTTAAGCATACTCAACTGACTCGTTCGAACCTTGTCTCCTCTGACGAAACATACTGGTCTGTACTGCTGTCAGTCGAACAGGAGTAAATCTTTTAGCAAGAGCTGCTTTCAGAGCATGATAGCTCCTCTTCTCAGACTCAATCACTGCAAGGCTTGTAGAAGGATGTAGTGGGACCCTCCAGCCTCAATGGAAGCTGTGTTGGCTTTTTATGGTCGTCCGGGCCATCTACACCAGACTGCCATTTCCTCGAGGCGGTCAACCCATTCCTCAAACGAGTCTTCTTCTGCATCCTCCTTCGCTCCTTTAAAGGGCAGCAGCACTGGTAACTGTTGAGCATCATGGATGGGAAGACATATCCTTCTACTGCTGTTTCGGTCCCTGTCTCGTCCAAGGAGCCAGAGATCGACGTCTCTACTGTGTATTCCAGTTACCCAGGTTTCTAGCTTCGCCTCCAGCTCGCTCTTCCTTTAGCCATCGAGCTCCTCTGGCCTCCCACTTCTGTTTCTCTAGTTCAGCTGTCTGCAGCCATTGTAGCTCTTTCTCGAGTAGTTCCCTCCGTAGCTCAGACAATCCGCTTTCCATCGCTCTCCTTCCGCAACGTCAGATTTTTTCCCCAGAGCTTCCATTTCTCCCGCTGATTTTACTTCCAGCTCCACTCTCCGCCAGAAGTTTCAACTGCTCCTTTTGTTCTTGGGCAGCTCTCAGCTTCTTCTCCAACATGCAGTGGATCAGTGGATCTGGGGGGGGGGCAAGGGGGGCTGAGCCCCCCCAGTTTTGACATAGATATAAGACTGTTAGAGGGATTGGAGACTCTTGGCAATTAGCACAATTAGTGCCTACCATCCGTGTTTGCCTTAAGTCACACCCCTTCACAATGGCAGCTATCATGATCCTTTCAAGAAACTACTCCAAATGCTATAAGGTCTACAAATAAGCATTGAATACTACAATAGATAATGATATTGACAGATAATTAAAATTTGTGTTCTATAAGTGCCTTTGAAGCATCATATCTCCTATATTCATGATTCTTTTAAACAAAAACCTCAGTTTTATCCTTCCATT
>NW_003549603.1:0-2135 GCF_000090795.2 Amphimedon queenslandica | reverse complement strand
TCTCGACACTATTATTTCAATAGAATCCCCAGACTTTGGAATGCTCTCCCTCCAATTGACCTGACACAGTCCTTTTCAACAATCAAAATGAAAATTAGAGAAATTCTCTGGTCACACTTCCTTGATCACTTTGACTCTGATGATTACTGTACTTTTCATGTTATTTGTCCCTGTCTGCACTGTCATATCAATGTCCCAGCTCAATCTACACTTAAATAATGCTTGATAATCAATCAATCTCTCCTTTCTTTATTATTCTACTCTCTTTCTTTTTCCCTCTCTCTCTCTATATATATTATTATTAATGTTTGTAGTGATTTATATAATTATTTTGATTTATGTTATTTATTTTCTCGATTTATTTGTTTTGATTTTTCTTACGTTTACTCCTCCCTCCTCCTCTCTCTTCTCTTACTCTATTTACATGTAATCAGGGTGTCATCAGCACTTGGTGGCATTCCTTCAAGATGGTCATTTTCTACTGTACTATAATTTCAATCTATGTTTTTATTTCATTTTCGTACATCTTGTAAAACATTTATTAAATTAAATTAAGTGGAAAATACCCTTTAGGCTCTACTGTTGCAGTATCTACATCTGTAGGCACTTATAAAGGACCCAGTCAACTACTTTAAACCTTTACCTAACTGCTCAATACCTTACCTGTCTGTATTAAGCTTCCAAACTAATACAATAGTCCCACAAAAATGTACTGTTAGTTCTGCTCTTCCTCCATTGAAATAGCACAAAGTCAAAGAAAAGGCGTGACTATGAATATACTTAACACAAACGCGGATGGTAAGTGTAGTAGTAATGCGCTCACGTGACCAGTCTCCAATCCCTCTAACAGTCGTATATCTATGGTTTTGATCAAGGGGGCAGAGCCCCACCGCAGCCTGCATCCAGAAGAGCAGAGCCTCTCTAAATTTTGATGCAAGGTAGCAGGAGGGGAACTGACCTCACTTTTAATTACTTATGTTATTAGAAGATGCTATTAATTTAGCTAGAGTAAACAATCAAATATCGGACTAATCAAAATTCGGACAGTTATATTTTTAAAACTTAAGATGATTTTCCAGTGATTTTTGCACTAGATATAGATCATTATAATACCTGTTTGCATGGTAAAAATCAAAGCATCACCTTCTTTCTTTGTAAAGATATAACTTGCTAAACACACTTCGTGGATTCACACGATAATCGGCCGAGTTCACTCAATTTTCGTCACTTAACCACAACGAAGCAAACTTTATTCGAAGAATAGTTTTATACCACCAGAACTTTAGTACTGACTGTCTTCTTCAAAAAGGATCACACAGCCGGCTTCTTAGGTACACTCAGCTACCATAAAAAATATTTAACTTCTTCTACAATAAACGGACACGCCTAACATTATTGATTCAATGTTCACATCCTGATGAGTCTAATTGGGTCTTTTGTTGCAGCTGCAACCAGTGGTATCACTGTTATTGTTATAAAATTTCATTTCAAAAGGCGAAATCAAAAACAAATACTCGTACTACTCCACACCTACAGGCTAAGCTCTCTGCATCAGAATCTGCTTTCTCCGCTGCCTTCCAGAATGCCAAGGCAAATTATGAAGAAGAGCTTGTCAAACTGCACGGGAGTGAGCGTGGGAAAATCTATCGTTACATTCGCTCTATCACTAAATCGACAGAGCTTCCTCAAACTCTGTCCTTTGGCTCTAAAAGTGCTTCTGACGATCACACCAAGGCACTTTTATTTAATGAGTACTTTTATTCCATTTTCACCAGGAGTTCTTGTTCAGCTGGTTCGCCTTGTCCAAACAATTGGCAGTGGCCTTCTGTTTATATTGACTCGATTGTTTGCTCTGAGGATGAGGTATACAATGTCTTATCTTCCTTAGATGAATCTAAAGCTACTGGCCTTGACGGAATTTGTCCGATTCTCCTAAGAAGATGTGCAGTAGCTCTAACTTCTCCTATTACCACTCTTTTCAACCTCTCTCTTTCAACATGTTCTCTCCCTCTTGAATGGAGGACTCATCTGATCAAGCCGATATTCAAATCAGCTGATCGCTCTTCCGGCTTCAATTACAGGCCAGTGGCTCTTCTTCCTGTTATATCTAAGGTGCTAGAGAAGGTAATCTATAA
>NW_003549602.1:3139-5345 GCF_000090795.2 Amphimedon queenslandica | reverse complement strand
TGTTGAAAAACTTGACAGATATTAGTAAAATATCTATCACTAATGGAGTGGTGTCTGATGTCTAGTTCTTGTATTGTTTTATTATTAGTTAGTAGTATACACAAGTACTGGATACAATCATTAGTTAATGGAGTGTAGTATATCTCAAGTCTCCTCAGGTTTAGTGTATGCAGTTTAGTTGATGATAGTAGAGATACTGTACTATTAGTAGATGAGTAGTTGAGGCTAATCACCTCATGATTATTATTAATATTACTAATCGCTTCATTACACTGAACTGGAGATGGAGAGATAAGGTATACACTGTCACTGTACCAGTTCACACTCCCAGTGACTCCTAATATAAACCAAAGGATTATACTTATATACATGTATGTACATAATAATACACATACTGTATAGCGCTTTAATTTGGAGAGTTTTATTTTGGCAATTGGTGGTTTGCAAGCAGAATCGCCAATATTAAAACCGCCAATCATAAATGCGCATGCTTAGTAATGCACATGTACACAAAAAATCACTTAATTAAAAACTGCCAATTACAATTTTATAGCAAAATTGATAAAATAAAGTACCGCTAAAGTAAAGCACTATATGGTATTCACATTATGTGTATATACCGTACACTATGAAATTTATGCGACAAAAATTTTCTGCAAATCCTGCATTTCTAAGATTTCATGAAATTAAGTTTTGCAAATAACTTGCAAACTGTACCACGAGGCAATGGAGCTGCAGAATTTTTGCGATTTAAATTTTTGCAACAAAGCAAAAATTGTGTAATTCACAATTTTAACTTCATGGTATACGGTACAAAGTACAAACACACACAAGTTGCTAGTTGCCACTACAACCAATAAACAAATACACACACACAATACATATGTACATACATACACACATGTAATGTGTACATATGTAGGGACAGGAATATAATGTATAAAATTACATGTACATTGTACATGCTACATACACAAGTATGCATGTACACATGACATTACATGTTCATTAATAATTATACTGACTGTCACAATAATCACAAATATTACCTTTATCATGTTGTTCTTTGTCTTGTCTCAGTGCAGATATCATAATAGGATCATCATTAATAGTCTCCAAGAAGAGAGAAGCTTTCTCATCATTACTAGATGAATCATTCCTTGTCTTCTGTAGAATAGGAAGGGACACTTCTTCCACTGACAGTATAAACTCTAACAATTGAAGTGACTCCAACATTGAGTAAACACAACTACTAGTAATGTCTCCCTCATCACCAGACACCAAGGATCTTCCTTTCCACACAAAACTACTCCGCTTCTCATATATCTCCAGCTGCTCTCCCTCACTGAATGAAAGATGATAACTCCATATTCCATGATAGTCAATACGTGCTGTGTAAATAGATTCTGCTGTTGGTGACTGTGTCCACTGATCCTTCTCTATACAATATATCAATCAGTTAATGATTTAATTACTAACATATCACATACTCTCAATATTTCCCTTTTCACTCATCAGCAGTTGTACACTAGTTATTGATATATTTTCTTGTAGTAACTCAATCTCTTTCTTATACTCCACTAATGCCTCCTCTCTTCCTGTCATGAGGTAGTATAGACAGATTATACCAGTAGACTCAGTACCTGCTTTCATTAGGAGAGAGGTTCGGAAATACTCAGTCTCTGATTTCTTTGATTTGAATATTTTATTTATCAACTTCCCTCTAGTCAGTAGCTTCACTTTCAGTTTAGACTCTACAGTAATGACACAATGAGAATTTTAATTTATAAGATAATTGTACTGATTGTTCAAATGATTATCAACTCCACATTACTTTAATACATGCTTTAACTTAGTACTATACCTGGTGTTTCTAGTCTCCTTTCAATATACTCTATACAAGTAAAAATACATTAATAAAATATCTTCATCATTCACTAACTATACCTTTTCTTTTTTTGATGATATTCAGTTGTTTATCTTGTTCAAATATTGATCCTATACCATTAGTATAAGTAACATCAGTAATTGAGTAATAGATCAACTATCACACCTTCTTTGTAATCAAGTAAAGTCCTCAGTTCTTGTTCCTCTCCATCAGCTAGTTTAATCTCCTCTGCAAGACACTCATTATTCATTACCTATAATCAGTACATAATATTAAACAAGGTCTCATACAGTTACAGTATCTTATACTTTGTATCTG
>NW_003549602.1:0-2327 GCF_000090795.2 Amphimedon queenslandica | reverse complement strand
TAAATAATTATAATCTTATTAAATTATATCACCTGATGGTACTGTAGTATCATTATTAGTAACTGATGGAGGTACTGGTGAACTAACAGTAGAGTGTGTATCATCAGATTTAGGAAACAATTCATCTGAAAACAATGCAAAATATATTTACTTAAAAAATCAAGTATTGCCAATGTGTATATAAAAACGACTCTCAGTATATAGTATATTAATGCATGAGTCATGGAGCAATATTGAGCCCCATAGACCTAGAGGTACATTGAGGTAGAGTTTCTATGGCTATCAAGCTAGTGAGATAGGTTAATTTTTCTAAAATTAATAATTTAGAAAAATTATTAAATTATTAAATTTAAAATTAATAATTTAATATTAATAATTTAAAATTAATAATAAAATGAAATACCATATAGGGCATAATGTTTGCAGGACACAAATTTTGCAGATAAAGAAAATTTGTGAAAATAAAATATGCAAATATCAATTTAATATAGTATCCGCATGGCATACCTGGTAGAATTTGCAAAATTAAAATCTGCGAATTGGAATTTTAGTAGATTTCACAAAATTTTCCTACTGCAAACATTATGCCCTATATCGTATTAGCCCCCCGTTAAGCAATCTGAGCAGTGAACGGTACAAGTCTTCTTTACCACTGATAATAGCATTACACACACACATATTACATAGCATTTTACACAATCAGTGATATTAACTTTATAACTTACTCTCTTGATCTAACTTGTCAGCTGCAGCATTCTCATTCATAGATTTAAGAGCATCTGACAGTGAGTCAAAGGTAGCTCCTCCTTTACTGTCAACATTATCAACTCTGGACAACCACTTGGAGAGAGTCTCTGTAAAGCATCGAGACACATCACCAGGATGATTCCTTTCAATGGCGTCCAGTATGTTCTTGTGTAGTCCTAGTCTCAGTCCCAGCTCATGCCATCTTGTCTGAGGGAAACCACATCTCTTTAACAGATCAAGTACATCAATAAGTTGATCTATAAAACATAATATATAAATATACTACAGACTACAGTTAATGGATTATTACTAATAGTCAATGGAGAAGTGAAGAGAGAAGGAGAAGGAGAGCTGCTGCTGCTTTTGGTAGCCATTGGGTTTGCAGGAGGTTAGGGTGGGGCTGGTTAATTAAATAATAGGGCGTGGTATGTGACGTCAAAAATTTTGGTGACGTCTTTAAAATGGTGGCCGTTAGGGTAGAGCTAACTTGTGATGCATATCTTTGCTGTCTGACTCACGCCATGTCCACTGAAAGAGAAGAAGTGATGGGTCTATTACTAGGAGAAGTGAGAGGAAGACCCTCCATTATTATTAGTATAGTCTGTCCGTATGTATTGCAGATAATAGAAGAAGGAGAAGTTGCTGTAGTTCAAGTGTTTTCACTGTACATGATGAGGAGACTTGATAAACAACCTGACAGAGTAGAGATATCCCCAGAGCAGCTGTCATCAGGAGCCATTGAAGCTGAGGCCTTGAGTGAGAGGATGAATAGGACAGTACAAGTGGTGGGTTGGTATCACAGTCATCCTCATATTACTGTATGGCCTTCACATGTAGGTATGGTAGGAGGGGCAAGGGGTGGGGCTAATAGTAGTAATGTATAATAGTGTTTGATTGGTTTTATGGATTTAGTATTGTCTAAACATAATGCGTACTTGTTAAATAATTGAAGTTTTTCAGTCAGCGAAAAGTGTGTTCATTATTATTTGGCTTAAGATACAGTACAGGGTATTTCATCAGAAATAAAAAGTAGAGAATTTTCCATTTTTATTAGATTTTCTGATGCATATAAATGTTCTTACATTGCATAGAAAGTTTGAGCTAAATCCGATCAAAATTGCATTTTTTATGAATTTTTAAATTTACTCCGAAATGGGACAAAAGTCCCTGTACTATAGTACAGGGTCACTGTCCAAATTTTGCCAAAAATCAAAAGTAGAGAATTCTCAATTTTTATTACATTTCCTGATACATATACATGTTCTTATGTTGTGTAGAAAGTTTGAGCTGATTCTGATAAAAATTGGATTTGTTACGAATTTTTAAAGTTGCTAAAAAAACCAGCCCAAAAACCCTGTATGAATGTATTGATCTATTACATGTACATGTAATAGATTATTATTATTATTGTAATTATTATTATTATTATGTAATGTACATGTACATTACATGTTTTCAGATGTTCGTACTCAGGCTAATTACCAGTTGATGGGTCGTCATTTTGTTGGTCTCATTTTCTCATGTTTTGAAGAAATTGATAAAGTAAGTAACCACACCCACTTTAATTAACCACCATCACC
>NW_003549601.1:3277-5349 GCF_000090795.2 Amphimedon queenslandica | reverse complement strand
AAGCATCCTCAAAATGCCATCATTGCCATGTAGAGTTTTAAGTACATGCACCCTAAGATATTATGCAAGAACTTAACAGCTTAGGCAAGCTCAGAGCTGTTACACACTAAGTGTTGCATGTTGGTTAGTAACAGGCCTTTGCTTGCACAGCCAAAAAAATATAGAAGGAACTGATAGCAAAGACAAGAACTATAAAACTGAGGAAAGTCCAAATTATAGCATCACTAAGCAATTATGGATATCAGCAAAATTATAAGTAAGAACTTTCTTGATGCCTTTCAATTTCAGTGCTTGTTTGTAGTAAAATATAAGTACATGTGTATTTTACTTTTGATTAACTAAACCAAAAAAATTTTTGACCTACATGTAGCTTACTAAACTAATACATGTATGGTAAACTAAGAATATTTGCTTAGTTTCAGTAAACTGTGTACAGTCACAGTTTCAGTGGATAACAACTTTTCCAACACAAAATAAAACTATTCTACCAACACCAAAACTAATGCTAAAACTGTCGCTCAATACTATTTCACTTTTTAGATGTCATACGCGTATTATTATGTGTAGCGAGCTACATATGGCTGATAATTAAAGTAAATAAATGAACACGTATTTTTTTAATTTTATGATAGATATTTTTATAGTACATCCAAAAGAAAAGGCTTCGAAAGCCATCGTATGTACATATTGTTTCATATAGTGCTTCTAGTATAGTAATCAAGAAACATAACATTCTACATGTACAATACTACTGTTATTATTATTATCATTGTAATATAAATTATGTCAGGCTTGAATAGATTATCATTAATATTACTAATAATATTAATAGCACTATCATTATTATTTAATTATTAATACAGTGTACTGCAGATAAAAATGAAAGTACAATTACCTCTAGGAACACATACATGTACATATACAGTTACAAACGCAAAAAGAATGAAGCACTATGGTGCAATGGACTCGCCTACTGGAATTCACCTGAGTGATATGTATTACTTATACTGTGATATTTTAAGCAATTTGAAAAAAAAAATTATTATTGACTGCATAGTTATAATGATAATTAAAATAAGCTATGGGTGTGGTCAACAACTAAATAAATCATGGCACATGGGTAGGAGAAAGAAGAAAAGCTGTAATTTATGTTAGCATCTGAAGCTCTATTCCAAGAAAGAGTTGGCACAGAAAATTTTTCTAGATAATTAAAAGAGACTGAGAGAGTTTGGTTGCTCCTGCTTTCCACAGTGTCACCTGAAAAATTCTCAAAGAGGCTAAATCACAAACTTTGAGCAACTGTAACTCACAAACTACGAAGTTAGGACAAAGTCGTTCTTTTTGTTTTTCGTTAGATGGGATTTTCTACCTCTGAAGCAAATTTTGGCCCGGTAGAGTGAAACACGAGCTCTCACCTGGAGAGGGGTCCCCTGTTTAGCAGTTCACAGCCTTTGGTGCCACAGGATGCTACAAGAGCATAACTAGATGAAAGAAAGCAACTTTATCTGTTGCTAGAAGACAAACTAGAGCTCCAGACTGCTCAGACAAAAAGATAATTTTTTTACAAATCAATTAAAGTGTGTGGACAGAATGACAACCCAACTGCTTAGTACCTGCCTACGCAAGCGTGGCGAGTCCAATTGATTGGCTTGGGAAGTAAGAAAGGGAGACAAGACAAACAGTTAAAAAATGGACCTATTCGCCTCAAAAGGGAGGAAAGGAGTTTGAAAAAGTCAATCATTTCTCAAAAGCACACACATAGGTTAATATACTTGTTACATGTATTACAATCTTATTAACACTTACCATGCATGATTTCTACTTCCCTTTTTTGGCACTCTCTTGCTAAAGTGACACAAATGAGCAAAAGCACTCATTTAGAGTTGCTTCAGTACCTTTTAAGTCCTCCATTGTACCTCCAGGCGTAGATAACATAATATTATGATTATGCATGGTTGACCTTTATCTAATTACAAAGTTCAATTGCATAACCTACATTCCTTGGCATCACATGACGAATCATGGCAGAATTAGGGAAGGCAAACAACGATGCAACGAACAAACGATTGAGG
>NW_003549601.1:0-2613 GCF_000090795.2 Amphimedon queenslandica | reverse complement strand
ACCTTTTTCTTTATGTGTGAAAGTAGAATGCCGAATTTGTGTCAAAGGGTACGAAGATATAGTTATTGCAAGAAAGAGTGGTATATTTCTTTTTTCGTTATTGATTCAAGGCTCTCATTCATAGTGACATTTAATCCTGCATTATTAATGAAGCAGTATAGGCTTCATCGAGATAGTAAAGGGTGTTCATCTATCACTATGGGCTTGGAGTCTTTTTATGTTCCTCAAGATTAGCTTCAACAGTTGTGACAAGTAAGCTACAATCGAGGCTGTGTAAAGTGTTATATTAATTGATTTGGGAGTGGTTACCACTATTGAGCCAGAGCCATACCTTGAAGTGAGATGGAGGATACCTCTGCGTAAGAGCTCTATATTCTGGTCAAAACTATACTATAGGGGCAGAACTTACACATTGGTTTTCCAGCCAACTAAAAATTATCTCTAAAGCAAGGAACAACTCATAAGGTAGCTAATGCCTTACTATTGTACCGCCATGTTTTTGTACTATAACATGGCAAGTAATGATGTCTGGAGCTGTGTAGAATGAGATATGCAGCTAGTACAAATAGCTCAAAATAATATCGGGGTAAAAGTGAGTGTGTGTGTTTGGGAACATTGTTATGTTTAAAGTTTAAGCTTATTGAGTAAACTATTAGTGATTGGCACCACCCATTTTGTGGCACTTGTTTTATCTATGTAAACTGTACTTTGCCATCTCATGAAACTGCAAAGTATGATGGCATTAGTTGCCCTTTATTTTGCATTATATAGTCTACCCAGGGCCCTTATCTCTTACCTTCATAAATGCTCTCTGTTTTATTTCTGTCTTTTTGTGTGTTTTTTTTGTTCATGTCTTATTCTTATTTGAAACTAGTAATGATAAACTAAATGACTGTAATGTTAATTTGTACAACCTCAACTCAATGTCTGAGGTTTTCCTAAAAGTGTGTGCAATCTATTATTATTTTTTATAACAAAAAAAAATATTTTTATTTGCAATTATTATAACTGACATTTACATGTATGTAATATTTGTTGTGATTAATTGTGTAGTCAACATTGTAGTGTATACTTGTGAAACAATGCATATTTTATACAGTCACTTGTTCTGTTGATTAACTGCTGACAGACATACATGTACATGTTGGGCCTCTATTCTGTGGTTAGAGGTACCCAATTTAATAATTTGTACTTTTAACAAAGAATGCTGTACCTCAATTTGTAAGTACATGTATGTGTACCGTAGGGTACAGGGCTGTAAATTTCACGAATTGGCCTAAAGATCTATTTTGCAGATTTAATTATCATGAATTTAAACCGTCTCATATCATCTTGTACCGTAATAATTTGATTTTTGCCGAATTAGTTTTTGTGAATCTTCAAACAGTCTCGAAATCTGCCACATTTACAGCCCTCAAAAAAGGCGCCCTGCGCCTGTGGTATATTAACTTTCTTTTGTTGCATATTTCATACTATGTTTGGTTGTTTGGTTTACAATATACTTTCTACTTCTTGTAGCATGAAAATTTTTCTGTAAATGCTTTATAATTTTTAGGCTAATTTTAGATTTTTTTACTGTTAATGTATTGTCCTAGGGTCATGCATAAATTTTGTTTTTTTAAAGTATGGAATTAATTTTTGTGCAGGTCCACTACATTTGTGAACATCAATTAAATATTAAAAAAAAATTAAATCATGAATGTTAATTTCAAAGAAAATTTAAACATTATAAATTTGAGGCCATGATAAACCATGCAGCTATACTGTACATGTATGTACTAATGATTGTTTTACACCTGTAGGTTAGAGACTGTATATATCTTAATATATCACCAATTGATGGCACCTCATTGAAATGCCTCCTCCACTCAACGGGTATCAATAATTGTTATATTGGGAAGATTACAATGCTAGCCAAGTCAACCCTTGTAAAAATTCCCAGCAAGATCTTGTTAATTTTCTTACAAGATCATGACAAGAATCTTGACAATAATTCACAAGATCTTTCCTGAATTTGGAACAAGGATCATGTAAGATAGTGGAAGATCTTGCTATCAAGATTCCATCAAGTTCTTGCAAGATCTAATGCAAGATCTTTTCAAGATTCTTACTAAGTCTTAACAGGATCTTTCCTGAATTTAGAACAAGGATCATGTAAGATAGTGGAAGATCTTGCTATCAAGATTCCTTTAAGTTCCTGCAAGATCAAATGCAAGATCTATTCAAGATTCTTACTATGTCTTAACAGGATCTTTCCTGAATTTGGAACAAGGATCATGTAAGATAGTGGCAGATCTTGCTATCAAGATTCTTTCAAGTTCTTGCAAGATCTAATGCAAAATCTTTTAAAACTAAATTATGCAAGATATGAATTGATCTTGAAAATATTAGCCACATGAATGAAAGAATATACAAGATCTTTAAAGAACATGCATGGAACAAAAATTCTGGATTATTGATGACAACACTTTAATCAATAATAATACTTTTTACATTAAAAATAACCAATTATTGTCACTTTCCATTCTCACTTAGCGTCTCTACATTTTTGATTTAGAGTTGCAACAAGCTTTGCGTGACTAAAGTCAGAGTACTTGATCCTTATGCATTCTA
>NW_003549599.1:2878-5354 GCF_000090795.2 Amphimedon queenslandica | reverse complement strand
AATAGCTACTGGAGTCAACTAGTCTTCATAAAGGCCATCATTATCAGAAGATCTTGCTCTGTTAGCTTTTTAAAACAAGAATTATCAGTTTGGGCGCTCGACCACATGTTCTTATGTAAACTATGACGTAGATAAATTGTCATAAAACGTCATTTTGGTATGCCATTGGGTTTATAGGGAGAACCCGGTTCTCAGGGTTCCCAAGAGTTGAGAGACCCAAGATTTCACAGATTTTGATGGACTTTGGCGACTAAGAACCTGTGAAAGTTTCATCCTTATCCCACATTCCTATAAAAAGTTATTCCAGTTTTTCTTGTCCCAAACTCAACTGGGATATAGTATAGAATAACTGTGGATTTTTGACCATGCCATACATAGAATCATAATGAATATAATTTGGTCAAGCAGTTAATAATCTGCAAAACTATTATGGGTATTTTTAAAAATAATAATGATAATTATCTTTTGATTTCTGCATGACCTACTTTCAGTGTTATTTCTTACTTAACAACTGATTTCTGTACAATTATATACTGTTAAGTAGCTTAAGTTCAACAATAATAAAAGTAGAATTTACACTGTCTTTATTCGTTAAAAGTAAAAAACACATGATATACAGCAATAGATCATACACAAGGAGGCAACATAAATGCAAGACACTAAAATTAATAGTTCATGCGTGTATAATGGTGCATGATTAGTCAATCACATCACTATAATCATCTCCTACCATGGCTTTGAGATAATCAAGGAGGACAGCAAATGATGGCCGTTTGAAAGGATTCTATATACAGAGAATGAGTAATAGCAATGACCTCTAGCTTGGGAAAGTTTCACTGTTAATTAATTATACTTTAATTGTTAACAGCAAAGTTTAACATGTGAAATATTTCTACAATGAAAAATAACATGACTTTTTTCTACTAATTATTTGTTTGCAACATGAAATTTTCCAAATCTATGGTATCTGCTCAGCAAGTGAAGTCTATCATAATATAAATAATTGTAGATATGAGAATATGAATTTAAAAAATCTAAGCTGGTTAAATCTGCAAAATTTTAGCCAACATACTAATTTATACTTATGATTTATTTTGAACAGCCCCACAAGCCAGATCATTTGGGTCATCCACTCAAATGACTGTAGGCTGGAGAATTGTCTGCAGGCTCGCAAGACAGTATCAAAGCCCCTATACTGTAAAAGTTTGATGTATTTAGGTGATGATTTCTGCCAAAAACATGCTAAAGACCATGTATTTGACTATCTATACAGTACTACAGTTTTACGTGACTAATTCTAATTACATGCACGTGTACAAACTACATTGTAGGTTCAATTTTAGTAGGTTAACCTGCAATAGATACATGTACATGTGTAAGATGCTATTTAAATCATCAATTGAAATAATTGGCCAAAACATTTAAACATTGTAATGTATATCATACCTTTTCCCAACTCCTTGTCATTAAATCATAAATATTAGAAGGACATAATTTAGGCTTTTCTAACCGATATCCCTTTAAAACCTAAAACAGAGCAAGTGAAAACAAAGATAAAAATGGTTAAAATGGAGAAGTATAGAAAAAGAAAAAAACACACTTACTCCATCTAATATTTCAGGATTAGTAAAGGCTGGGTAAGGAATTTTACCACCAGTCCACAACTCCCACAACAAAATACCTAATGACAAAATGATTAATAGCATTAAGTACATGTTTTGCTTTTTTGTCTTGCTAATTGCACAAATTACTAATTTTGTTTGATTAAAATGATGTGCATCAATAAGAAAAATTCAGATTCAGTGCCAACTTAACTTAAAAATAAAATATTAAAATTACAAATAGCTTACCATATGACCAAATGTCAGATTTGCTGCTATATCTAGCATGAGTGATGACTTCAGGTGCTGACCACCTCACAGGAAACTCTGCACCTTCAGATGCTGTGTATTCGTCGTCAGGAACAAATCTTGCTGAACTAAAACCACCGACTTTAACAATATTCCTATCACCAACCAGACAATTCATAGCAGCCTGTAGGTGTGTGTAGAAGAATGGCGAAACTATGAAAGTTAAATTTTGGTGAAGGACATTAATTTTGTGGTACATGTAGCTGGTTAAAATTGGCTAATGTTTAGATGGGTGTGTATTTAAAAAACATGATGTAAGGATAACATGCAGAATTAAAGCATGGACTATAGCAAGATGAGAAATAACTTTAAAAAAACAAATGAAGCATCTGTGAAAGTGCTCATCATGCAAATGATATTTAAAAGATAAATGCAGCAAGCACTTCTATACTGACCAACAGGTGAGAACCCCCTGACTTAATTATTCACTCACCAAATTTCTGTGTATAAAACCAGACTGTTCAAAAAACTTCATAGCAGCACAAATCTGTAGAGCCATGTCAAGTATTATGTCTGTCTTATCTACTAAGTGTTTATTTTTACGAAGATACTGGAGTAGAGAACCT
>NW_003549599.1:0-2754 GCF_000090795.2 Amphimedon queenslandica | reverse complement strand
TCAATTCTTTGTGTCATTGTATCTATCACAAATTACCAAATGCAGATGAGAGAACTGGTTGATTTGGGACTAACACAGCAGGGAGTCGTTTTAATCTGGTAGCTAAACCTAATGATGATGATGATCATATGTGTATTAATAATACCCATAGCTTCAAATGAAACTGACCTCCTCTGTTCAGTTTGTGATATTCAATAACTTCTGCAATTGTTGGAAAGCGATGTCCCTCAGATATAAAATATTTTTTCTTATCATCATTCATAATGCGATAATGCCTGATTTGACCTTTAAAACTAATAGCAACAATGGAGGAAGCAAAAAAGAGACACAATTTTGACTATATTCTCAATGTACATTAGGATGAGGATATTTCTGAGGAATTAAAAAACCAAGGGTGAAGTCCAAAATTTCAAATTTCTTAAAAACAGACAAAGAGATGTGCTTTTCAAATAAATAATTAATATAGAGCCAGCACATTGCATGATTGGATCTTGCCAACAAAAATATGTTGAAGTCAGTAGTCTAAATTCATTGAACCATAAAAATTGAGCATTATAATAAATAAAACCATACAAAATTATTGTGTAAAACTTCTGTTTCTTAAAAATTGGAGGGAATTTATGATGCATAACCACCATTAATTTATAAAAGAATTATATGCACATAATTGTAATGAAAAGTAGATGATGAGGTAGGTAATCATAATCATTAATTTGATTATCATAATTTTTCGAATTTTAATTACCCTGCTACAATAGCATGTGACTTCCATAGTATACTGGTAATTTTGGAGGGGGAAATTTTTGCAAATTTGGCCATTGACTAAAACAAAATCCATCATTTTGAGCGCATGCTCAATGATACATGGTGACAAATTTGCCAAATTACAACCTGAAATTCACCAAAAAATTTAGCAATTTACCAAAATTTGTCTCCTTAAAAAATACCAGATGTATGAAATCTCATTAACAATCTCACTATCAAAGAAACTAGTAGGCATACCATAATGATACGATATTGCAGTTTTCTCGACTGGAATTTCTAACAACAAAAGTTCCATCTTTATTCTACAGTGATTACAATGTAGTGTCAATGATTATAGTAATAATGCTTACCTCTTGCTTGAGTATAGTCTCAGCTTCGACACGTGATAATGTAGGAAAAAACGAACTAAAATATACATAAAATGATTTTAAGAATGCAGCTACAATGTAATGCATAAGATGACCAAGGACACTATACTCATGGTTCAAATTTCCAAATGATAAAATTACACTTATTCACCATTTACATTTTGGGAATAAAGTTTAGGCCAATAATGCAAAATACACAAATTGAGAATCCTCAAAATGATTAATATTAGATTGCATTTTATCTTTGTACATGCACACAATGGAATTTTTTACTTTCTATGCCAACCTTCTTCACATTATTACTAGTAATAAGTTCTTATTTTCTAAATTACACAAAAATTATAATAACAAATGAAAAACATTTATGAGGCAAGCCTACACAAGCAATGCATCATTCACATGGATCACACTGGATCTATGCATAATGTATAGCAAGCAAAGCATTGTCTTTATCCATTAACCTGGCTTACATGTATACCATATCATACAAGATAGTTTCAAATCTGAGCCTCACCTGCCTACAGTCCATGCTTTGGACTGCTGCTCTTTAGCTACTTGTACTCTGACCTCACTTTCTTTCTGACATTCAGATAGCTGCTGCTCGTGTTTTCTTGTTGCACTCACCTCCTTCATTGCAGCAAGCTCTATCAAATCCTCTTCCTTTAAATCAACTTCTACTTTAGTGAGTAAATCCATATTGTCTTCTTGTTGCTTAAGTTCATCTTTACTCCTCACAGTTTTTTTTAGTACTCGAGTGCAATGATTTAATTCTTTTTCTTTTAATATAAGAATACTTTGTAAGTGTTTCATTTCTGCTGTCAGTTGTTCATGATTTATTCTCAGTTGTTCAGTTTCTACTTTCTCAAGCTTTAATACTTTAATTTCTGCATCTAAGTCATAAATATGTTTTTCTGCTGCTTCATTCTCTTTCATTAATTCTGTAATACTTTTCATTTTTGGATATTTTGATAGAACCTGCTCCATGAATTCAAAAGAGTAAATCATTTCTGGTCTATCAGTAGGAACATCATTAAGACAATCCCTTGCTAAAGGAAGGAGCTCATTCTCTTTTGGTAAATCTTTAATGTAGTTTGATCTTCTATCCCATTCTAATGCTTTTGTGAAGGATTTTTCTTTACCAGGTTCAGGAACAAACTGGTTTGTAGGCTCAGGGAATTGACCAGTAAGTACATGAAGAATGAGACAACCATAAGAGAATACATCTAACTTGTGATCATATACCGGATTATCTTTAAGAGCTTCTGGTGGCATTACCATAGCATTACCAGGTGCCATAGTAAGGTGATGCTTTTTAAAGGTATCGACTAATCTTGATACTCCTAGATCTGATATCTTAGCTGAGTATGAAGAGGTCAGTAACACGTTATTAGCAGTGAGGTCACGATGTACAATAGGAGGACGTTTACCATGAAGATAACACAAACCCTTAGCAACATCAAGAAGAATAGAATACTTCATTTGAAGTGGTAGCTCTTCTCTCTCCAGACATTGTGTGAGTGATAAAGGAAGATACTCCATTACTAACATTGGTAATTGTGAACGAGGAGGATAATAGACACCAATTAACAGTACAATGTTAGGATGCCTTTGCTGACTGTGA
>NW_003549598.1:4141-5359 GCF_000090795.2 Amphimedon queenslandica | reverse complement strand
GAGCACAAGTATAGTTTTAGTAGTATCAACTGGTCAACAAGCTCCTGTCCACATTGCCTGTGTGGAATATCTCACTGTTCAAGTATTTTCTAAATATGTTCATCTACAATGCATTAATTTACATTTTTAAAGATATTACAGCTACTGTTTTAAAGGCTAAATCAAAATTGTAAAAAGTTATGTAGCAATATTGTATGATATATAGCTCTTTATATTTTTACTAGATACTGTCACTAGTGGAACAATGACATGCAATATAAAGGATATCAAGTTATGTGTCAACATTGTCATAATCATAATAATGATGTGTTTGGATTCCCAATAGGTATTGAAGGACTACAATGTTTTGAAAGACAATGGATCAAAATTTAAGTATTGTTCCAATACACACTATATGTATAACATTTTTGTTCAGATATTTTAAAATGGAACTGTTTGAAAGACTAAAGATCTTACAGTATAGTATCAATAGTGTCATATATTAACCTTGGTAAACATTGTTAAAAATGGAACACCAAGGCTACCAAGTTCCTGTTTGAAGATGAAAGATCTTAAGGTATAGTGTTAAGGTAAATATTTCTAAATGGAACACCAAGTCCCTGTTTGAAAGGCTAAAGATCTTACAGTATAATATCGATATTGTCATGTATTAACCTTGCTTTGTTAAGACCAAGTTCCTGTTAAAGGTTGAAGTCCATTCAGTCAGTATCAATATATATTATTAATTATCATTATACAGGTTGGGCAGCAATATAGTGCCGCCTCCACATGGCGCTGCCTGGGATCACTAGTGGTTACTACTGCTAGTGATGCTAAGAGCACTACATACAAGAAGAATATAACTGACAAGACTCTTATTAACAGTAACTATACTCATAGCAAATCTTAACATTATTCTTGATAGGTTCAGGTTGAAATGTCAAGTGGTGCGATACTCAAGAAGTAAGAGATTCATAAAGACACAAACAATGACTCTTCCTTCACTCTTTCAATGTTCATTAATATTTTAATTAAAAAATATATTTTAAATTATTTTTAATTTAATATAATGGCGATTTAAATGCAGGGCAGCAGTCATTGCCTATTCTAACTGTTACAGCTACTGCTTAGAATGAGCCACCACCACATACATACACACACCACTCCATTACAAATGCTTGGAATCTGTACATTTACCGATTCACATGTACATGTACTTACATGTACATATGCTGTACG
>NW_003549598.1:0-3685 GCF_000090795.2 Amphimedon queenslandica | reverse complement strand
TATCACATCCTCCTAATAGTGACAGGTTACTAATATCTGATAATGATTCATCAGGTAGGATCTCCTTTAATCTGGTACTTGTTCCATTGTCATGAACTATGCACTTTTCTCTATTGACAATAGCAGACATCACATCTTTTACACTATACACTGTCCTTTCTCTTGGTGTATTCACAGGATAGGCTAGTTCTTTAGGATCAATAACTAACTCTTTTACCTCTAGACTGGGACAGGATTCTTTATAAACACTCATTACCTCTCCTATCACATCTCTTCCTACTGACATCATAATGTCTTCTTTAAAGGACATCATTACTAGTACACACTGGCTCTCATCCACAATCTCTACCAGTGATCCCACACCATCACTATTAGACCAATAAAGTCCATTCTTCCAAAATGCACAACGTCGCATTAACTGGTTGTCTTTTTGAGGTTTAGCCATTTTAAAAGAAAGACGTAATGAGAGGACGTGGAAGTATCGAGGAGGAAAGAAATGATGTTTACTAGTACACTGTAGACACCAACCGAACTGGTACACTTGACTATAAGTCATCTCATCAGGTCTATCAGTAGACAAAAGGCATGGAAAGAACAACAACCTTTCTCCTCCTCTTCTTTCTGTCCCCCCCTCCTCCTCCTCTTCGACTGCTAACTGATGGAGGTTTGTCATTCTTAGGAAAGATGGATTAATTTCTTGACAGAGTTCCATCTTCTTCAGAAAATGAATCAACATGTCAGGATCATATTTAGGGAAGAGTCTAGTCAGACCAGACACACTAACAATACCAGTATTGCTAGCAATGTCAACATGTTCTTTGAATGTCTTTGGAGCAAAGAGAATCCCATCCATCTCAGTTAGTAGTATACCCTTATTCACAACAACCCATACCTTGTCTTCACTTTTAAGAACACTGATCAAACCAATTGAGTGCAACGAATGAAGAACATCCAAGATGTCTTCTCTCTTATCTGGTATAAAGTGATCATCATTGTCTTTACCAGCAGATATTACATCAGAAAGGGTCAGTATATTCTCTTTCCTTTCCTCCAGTAGACCATACATCATATGACAATAAAGACTCAAATTCCTTCCACTTGTACTACGAATGGACTCACAAGCACTACACAACTTATTAAAGAAGGAATCCACACCACTCCCACCAAGCTTACGACAATCTAAGAACACACTATCACAACTTTCCCTTACAATAATCTCCTGTATTTCTTCTTTTCTCCTTCTCCTTTCAACAGAATTACTTATCTCATCCACATGACTGACTATTACAATAACATGGCATTCATTAAGAGCTTTCTGTGCTTCATTTCTCACAACTGTTAGCCACTGATGAAGCTGTTTGACTGCTTCCTTCTCCAATATATTCACTACTATCAGAAACACACCACCAGAACCTTGTAACAGATTCTCAATGACAGCACTGTGACTGGAGTAGTATTCCGAATGACCAGCAAAATCATGAAGAATGATGTTACCCAGTGTCCTGTGTTGTAGTTTATAAGGAATGATGCCAGCAGTACAGGGCACTACCCCTCCAACATTTCTAAAGGAACCAAGAAGAGTAAAACTAGCTGTGTCATTGATGACATGACTAAGAGTACTTTTACCAGCTCCAGGATTACCCACAAGGAGGACGTTAACATAAGAATCAATTGGATGAGATGATTTTATACCACCAAACTTCTTTAAGACAGAAAGAGTATCAGTGCGACCCCACTCCTTAGCTAGTTTAAATGGTCTTCTCCCCTTATAGTCTTTAGCCAATGGATCACATTTACCAGTTGATAGTAAATATTCAACAGCTGCAGAACTACCACAATAAGCAGCAATGTGAAGAGGTGTCCACCCCCTCCTGTTAACAGGCATTGGATCACAGTGACACTCATCAATGAGATACTTTACAATATCAATGTGTTCAGCAGCCCGGTGAAGAACAGTCTCACCATTATTGTCAGTAGCCATTGGATCACAGTGACGCTCATTAATGAGATACTTTACAATATCAATGTGTTCAGCAGCCCAGTGAAGAACAGTCTCACCTCTATTGTTAGTAGCCATTGGATCACAGTGACGCTCATTAATGAGATACTTTACAATATCAATGTGTCTAGCAGCACAGTGAAGAACAGTCTTACCTCTATTGTTAGTAGCCATTGGATCACAGTGACGCTCATTAATGAGATACTTTACAATATCAATGTGTCTAGCAGCACGGTGAAGAACAGTCTCACCATTATTGTCAGTAGCCATTGGATCACAGTGGCCCTCATTAATGAGATACTTTACAATATCAATGTGTCTAGCAGCACAGTGAAGAACAGTCTCACCACTATTGGTAGTAGCCATTGGATCACAGTGACACTCATTAATGAGATACTTTACAATATCAATGTGTCTAGCAGCACAGTGAAGAACAGTCTCACCACTTTTGGTAGTAGCCATTGGATCACAGTGGCCCTCATTAATGAGATACTTTACAATATCAATGTGTCTAGCAGCACAGTGAAGAACAGTCTCACCACTATTGGTAGTAGCCATTGGATCACAGTGACACTCATCAATGAGATATCTCATCACATCAACATGATTATATAGTGCAGCCCAATGAAGACAAGTCCCACCATTACCATCTCTTTCGTGTGGGTCACAGTGATATTTAGTGATGAGATCTTTTGTAACATCTAACCAGCCATGCCTTGAAGAGAAATGAAGTAAACTAGTATTATCCCATATTAAATCTTTTCTTTTAATTTTATTCGGTTCCTTCACTAATGGTAGTAAGCGAACAGCTTCTTCATGATCTCTATTGTCAAACGCAGCCCAACACTTGTCCTCTAAGGACATCTTGTGATCAGTTAATTAGATTCATTGATACCCGCCCACACATCAGGAATTCATTATCAATACATGAAGTACATTGTACATGTACATGTGTAATTAAAGACAATAATACAATTAATAAGTGTATTTTGTATTTTTGTGTTTATCTCTTTTTCTTTTTTCCTTTTCCTTTCCCCTTTCCCTTCCCTTTCTTCCCTCCTCCTCCATCATCCTCTCCCATTGCTTCTTTGATAGCTTTAGCTCTCTTCTTTCCAAGAGGAGTCTTGTTAAACCAAGCCTACATTAACAAAAAAGTTATGAAATATTAGTTCTATTTTTATACTATAATTACATTTACAGTACATATACATTTGTAGATTATTTTTAGTAACAAGGTTCTCAGTATTAATTTGCATCAACACTGAAGGGTTCTGCCTATAGTACATGTACTACATGTAGATGCTATTTTTAGTAACAAGCTACATACTATTTTTAGTAACAAGGTTCCTACAAACAGTTCTAGTAATAGATTTACTTTGTATGCTTCCTCTTCTTCTCTATAAATCGGATCAATTTTAGCAAGAAAAGGAATGAATTCTGCTGTCGTCAATGGACGCTTACGAAGCTAAAGAGAGAGCAAAAAAGAAATTATATTAAAATTAAAAATTATTATTATTATTATTATTATTATTATTATTATTATTATTATTATTATTATTATTATTATTATTATTATTATTACTTGCTGTATTCTTCTTTCAGTGAGTACTTGTGTTATTGCAGTGATCATGTGTCATGGAGTGTATCCGTCTGATACTTTAGCTAATGAGCTCATGTCAAATCCAT
>NW_003549594.1:3274-5374 GCF_000090795.2 Amphimedon queenslandica | reverse complement strand
CACAAATTAAGTAAAAAAGAAAAACTAATGAAAATCAATTTATCAATTACTATTACTAATAGCAAGAGTAAATAATAAATAATACCTGTAGGTATTATTTACTCTATTTGCATAGCCTCTTCAATAATGTTGTAGTAAATTGGTGGCTTCTCCATTGGAATGAGTTCCTCTAGTGCAGAGCCAACACGTAGCAGCAATCCTTCATTATTCCAATGGCTCTGTAGCAAGAATCCAACAGGCAGGCCACCTCCTTCCCCACTAGTGAGACCAACTGGTATACTTATTCCTGGTATCCCGGTGAAATTAGCAAGAGAAGCATATTTAATAATTTTACCAGTTAATTCCATATTCCCATACCCGTACTTCTCAGCCCCAGGAGGTATAGCTGGAGCCACAGATCCAGTTGCAGGTGTAGCAATAAGATCAACCTCTTCAAAAAGAGATTTTATGATTGAAATTGATCGAGTTCGCTGCTTCTGTGCATTGATGTATTCTTTAGCAGAGACACTCTTACCGACACTAAATAGCATAATGGTCTCAGAATTCATCTCTTCAACTCTTTTATCAATATCAACAGCGTAATTAGTAAAGAACTCAGTGGCAACTGTTGTCAGATGAGCTACTCTCAGCTCCTCAAGCTCTGGTATGACAATATCCTTAACCTCAGCACCAAGGGAAGCCAAAGCATCCAATGCTTCCCTACATAACGAAACAACTTGAGGATCGGCATCATCGAAATACTCATTATAAACCCCAATCCTTAGACCACTGAGATCTTTAATATCAGCTAATCCACTCAAATCAAACCTTCCGGGCTCCATTACATTCATTGCAATGGCTGCATCAACTGATGTTGAGCACATTGGGCCAATCACACCAACAGAGGGGGTTTGAGGTAGGAAACCAGTTAAATCTAAAGATCCAAAGGTCGTCTTGAGACCTGTAATGCCACAAAAAGAGGATGGAGTACGAATTGATCCACCTGCATCACCACCGATTGTAATAGGACAGAGGCCAGAGGCAACAGCAGCTGCTGATCCAGAGGAGCTCCCCCCACAATAGCACTCATCATTATAAGGGTTTCTTGCAGTCATATACTCCTTGTGTGGATTGGAACCAAAAACCCCAGTACCAAATTCCTGCATATTCGCAAGACCGACCATTATGGCACCTGCTTCAACAAGCCTCCTAACCACCTTGGCTTCCTTAAGACCAAGGGAACAGGTCGGTTCGAAAGTAGCTCCTCCAGTCAGAGAATAAGACTCAAACTTGATTTGAGCTTTCACTGCAAAAGGAATGCCGTCCAGTAACGATAGGGGCTTCCCCTCTCTCCATCTTCTAGTCGATTCTTGAGCCAGTTTCATCGTGAGCTCATCGTCAGTTTCAACGATAGCTCTCAAAGGTGGTGAACGGGAATTAGAAACTCTAACAGACTCCAGTACTGCCCTAGCTACATCCACTGGTTCAACATTGCCAGACTTATAGGCAACCCAATAATCCAAGGAAGATATACGACCATTAGTCGAAGCATAACTGCCAGCAATATCTTCCAATAGTTTAGCATTGGACTGCTCAATGGCTTCGTTTCTTAATGGAGGAGGTACAGGAGGGAAGAGTGTTGGTGGCTCTGGTATGTATTCACCATTCATAAGATCAAGGTTGCTCTTCTTCTTAACGTTCCTAATGACAAAGCTACCAAGTAAAGATAACAATTTCAACGACAGGATCCTAAATAGATAGCCAACTAGTTTCGGAGACGACAAATCTTTCACTTCATATTTAATCATGCTTGGGTTGTTGGAAGGGTCCAAGAGCTGCTCAACAGGTGCTCTGGCCTCTCCAGCTCTCTTTCCAGTACATACTGGCCTTCTATACGTGAGAAAGAAGAGAAGAGAGATAAAAATAAAGAGAAAACTCAGAAAAGCTACAGCAAAAAACAGCATGATTTAAATACTGGGGCGTGCCGGCCTGAATATGGGCCCATGGGACAGCAAGAAGCTTTAAGCGCGCGTAAACAGTACAGCACGTCATATCATCAGGAGGTTGGTCATGCGTCACGTGAAGATGTCACTTCCTCTACCTACTCTCCCTTCATAAAAA
>NW_003549594.1:0-3264 GCF_000090795.2 Amphimedon queenslandica | reverse complement strand
ACTCAGAAACGTCAATGCATCCAGTAAAAAGACTACTAAACATGATACCTTTTTCTCTTTTAATACAGTAAAATATTTTTTAGTTGTAAATGGCCTCAGACTTCTTCACCTATCACATTTTATAGATAACTAGAAATCTACATACACTTAGCAAGCAAACAATTAGAGCAAGAATAAGATTTGCACTTACTTCAAAGATGCAATATCTTTGCCTTTGCTGGAAAAGTGTGGGGTAGCTATCTGAGATAGACTAGAGGACAAGCTTTTGCTACCTGTAGCTAACTGTGCAGCAGGTATCCTGTTTATTAGTTTTTTAACTAAATGCATTTAAGTTTTTGAGTCAATTGCAACTATTATTAGTGAGATAACTGCTGCTAAAGTGAAAAGAGAGAGAATCCTCCATTTTTATGAAGGGAGAGTAGGTAGAGGAAGTGACATCATCACATGACGCATGACCAACCTCCTCTGATCTGATCTGGTACAGTGCTTTGCAGGTTGCTTGACCCTGCAAACTCGTTAATCACGTGACTCTCACCATACTAGTAATACATGTCACGTGAGCAGAAACTGGGTCAAGCAACCTGCAAATCACTGTTTAATTAAATTATTATGATTGTTCATTGCTACAAATTATTTTGCGCTAAAACAATAATTAAATCAATTAAAAAAATAAAAATTAATCACTAATAGATGTAAGTTAATACTAACAAGAGTCATTTGCTAATAAAGCTGCTACACACACACACACACACACACACACACACACTCACAGGCACGCATTAGTAATTGGTAAAGTTTATCAAGTTAACTAGCTTCTTCATCGTCCTCTTTATCCTCTGTAGTCCAAAGGTTCAGATTGTCACGTAACAGCTGGAGGATGAGAGTGCTATCCTTATAGGCACTGGTACTGCTTAGAGTATCAAGCTCGTCTATGCCGTCATCAAAAGCTTTCTTTGCCAGTTTGCAGGCCTCATCGGAATCGTTTAAAATCTCGTAATAAAAGACAGAGAAATTAAGAGCCAGACCCAGTCGTATTGGGTCAGTTTTACCCAAGTCCTCCGAGGCCTTGACTGCCTCTTGATACGCTTCCTTTGCTTTTTCTTTCTTATCTTCTTTGTCATCTCCGTCCACGACCTCAGCCATGTAACGATAATAGTCTCCCTTCATCTTGTGATAGAAGACCTTACATTCTGTTGTCTGAGCACCAGGAAGAAGCTTATTAGTAATAAGATCCACAGCATCAGTGCAGATCTTAACAATCTCGTCGACAGCTTGTTTCTTGTACTCTTTCAATATCTCTTTCTCAATCTCTTTACTATCCGCCTTTTCTAAACTGGAGATGGTCCTCCAGGCATTTCTGTGCACCCCAACTGTGTTCTTGTACCCGACTGAGAGTAGGTTCCTGTTCTGAGCTTCATGTATATCGCCTCCTAGTTCAATGAACTCTTTCATGCTTGATACGACGTCCTCGTACTTTTCTAAATTCTCTGCCGTTTTTGCTTTACACAGTGCTCGCTCCATCTTTAATCAGGCGTAGTGGAAACAGATCAAACCAGTCAACTCTTAAAGTAAACGAGGGCCCTTTCTTCAATCTCTTGTTTCTCTAAAGGAATTTATGCTGCCGTATTTGTCGATTTTGTTCTAATAAAGCGAACTAAACCGACATTCCAAGTTAATTATTTTTATTAATTATTATTAATAAATATTGAATAAACAATTTAAACATAAAAAAAATCTACTTTACAAAAACATGTTTACATTGAGTTTCATACAATAACCACAGCTGCAAAACAATACAACATCAAGTCCTCTACACGACATTAAAGTCAATTATTAAAAGAGACTCTCCTCTCGGAATACTGAGAAAGGCTGGCAGCCGGATAATTATTAGATGGGGGACCTCTCATAGCCTGACCACTCGGCACTGGGTTGGGCTGTGTTGAAGAATAGTGCCGGAGTCCAGCTGGAGCCTGGAACTGTTGCTGCTGCTGCTGTACTGAACCAATTGACCTTGCAGGCTGTGACAACCTCCGATCCATACTATTAGTGGCAGGGATAGGGGGAGGGGGCGGGGCTGGAGGTGGGGCTGGGCCTGAGGTGACGACATGTTGAGGGGTTGTAGGGTTTGATTTACGAGTAGGAAGACTATTAAAGTATTGATCAGTTGAAGTGTTTGGAGGAGGAGGTCCGGTTGAGGTTACAGGATGACGGAAAGCAGGAATAGGGGATAGACTAGGAGGAGCAGAGACTTTACGTGGGAATGTCCTAGTGGCTGAAGGTGGGGGCGGGGCAGAGGGCGGAGTTGAAGGGAGTGGTGGGGGAGGAGGGGCAGAAGGAGGAGGAGAACCAATTGGAGTTCCATTTAACATTGACTCGTGATTCGGTAAACTAGCGGATCTTCTATTGGGCATTGTATGAGACCCAACAGCAGGAGGAGGAGGAGGAGGAGGAGGGGGCGGGACAGGAGCTAGGGGCGGGGCAGGAGGAGGGGCCACTGAAGGTGAAGAAGGAGCAATGCTAGGATCAGTATTATCGACCATGTCTTCCGCCATTGGATTACGCACAATACATAAATCATCACTGGTTCCTGAAGTGATGGTAGAAGTTCGTTGTGTTATGTGCTGGCTATGACGGGCATTATATGGAATGCTCTTCTTCCTTCTGCAGTAACAATGGCAGCAGCAACAGCAGCATATTACACACAAAAGGAATAAAATGAACACCGTTACTCCAGCACCAGTGTATAGGAACAGAGACTCTCTGTAGAATGGTAAGTCTGTAGCACCAACAGTTGGAGGAACTGTGATATAAATAAATAAATAAATAAATAATTAATGCATGGAATAAATAAAATAAAAAAGGAATGCATTACTTGTATTAGTAGTACTGGTAGTTGTTGAAGTACGCCCTGTTGATACTAAGGTGCTTGATGAGGTCTGTGATGGAGTTATTGTGACTGATGTTGTATCATTGCATGAATTGATTTGATTGGTCACTTTATCGAATTCTCTGATTACTAAATAAATTAATAATAATTAGAGTGCTGTAAATATATTGCAGATACTTATAATGGCATTTGTACTAATTTTAAAGTTTTTAACATATCCCGGGGAGTTGTATCTAATAATTTTAGACCCATTGTTAAATTTGCTAAAATTAGTACACACAATAAAAGCAGACCCCCTTACTGCATTCAACAGTTGCTCCCTCACTGCAGTTAGTCACTGGTTGAGATGGACAGCTAGTTATTGATGTGAGGCAATG
>NW_003549593.1:3870-5379 GCF_000090795.2 Amphimedon queenslandica | reverse complement strand
TATGATTATACAGCTCCTTGTGAAAATGGTGACATCAGACTAGTTGGTGGTACTGATCCATTGGTGGGAAGAGTAGAGCTATGTGTTAATAAGACCTGGGGTACTATATGTGATGATTATTGGGATGACAACGATGCTAGTGTTGTGTGTAGACAAGTTGGTTTTTCTGCAGAAGGTAACCTATAGTGAAAACTTAATCATACTTTATCAAGTGATAATAGGGGCTAGAGCAAGAAGTAGTTCATACACAGAAAGGCTCAAATCATTTCACATTGTTGATTTACATTGCAATGGAACTGAAGAAAACCTGTTTGACTGCCCTCATAATCTTGTTCAGCTGTACAGCTGTAGTTACCACAAAGATGCAAATGTACAATGTACAGGTATTATCATGATGATAATCTAATACAACAGGCGATTTTATATTTAATAGCCTCTAATGCGAGTACCAATTGCACTACTGGTCATGTTAGATTAACAGGTGGTCAGTCCCAGTATGTTGGTTTAGTTGAGATATGCTATGGAGGAGTTTGGAAATCAATATGTCCTAGAGGGTGGGATAATCGTGAGGCACAAGTTGTGTGTAGACAATTAGGATTTACTTCTGTTGGTTAGTTGCTCATATGATGTATTGTAATGTTACTAATCTTTTAGGTGCTGATTCTATTAATGTTGGAAAAGGTTTTGGTCCTTTGCATTCATCATATTTTAACTGCACTGGAAGTGAAGCTGCCCTACTAAACTGTAGTTATTACACTTCTTCCTGTTACTATTCATACCATGCTGGAGTTGAATGTGAATGTAAGTATAACCTGCATCTGTTGTTCCTAAGTATTACTTATACTTAGCTCCTTGTATTGAGGGGGCTGTTCAATTAGAAGGTGATAATAAATATAAAGAATTTGGTCGAGTTGAAGTATGTATTAATGGAACTTGGGGCACCATTTGTGACAATGGTTGGGAAAATAATGATGCCACTGTAGTATGCAGACAGCTGGGATACTCTCCTTATGGTAAACATTACTGTAATCCTTTCCTTGTGTTAACAATGCAATAGGAGCTATAGCTAAAGCCTCATATTTTACAGAAGGTTGGCTACCTTTTCATCTTTACAGTGTGAATTGTAGTGGCAATGAAAGTACACTGCTTAACTGTTCCTACTCAACTACTGGAACTTGCTACAACATTCAAGATGCTGGAGCCATTTGTCAAAGTTAGTTTGTACTCTTGATATTACATATTGCTTGTTTTATCAAAAATAATAATTGTATAGGTGTGGGTGTTGCATATGATAATTGTACTGATTATACAGTTCGCTTGGTGGATGGAGCAACTGCAAGAGAAGGAAAAGTTCAAATATGTCTGAATAGGGTCTGGGGTGCATTTTGCAAAAGGGACAATAGTAATTATAATGTGGATGCTAATATCATCTGTAGAGAACTTGGATATAACACTGGTTAGTTTAAAATGTCACAGTCTATAAATTTTATTATCCTTGCCCCATTATTC
>NW_003549593.1:0-3324 GCF_000090795.2 Amphimedon queenslandica | reverse complement strand
AAACTCGATTATGATAATGACATTCCCCTTCACATTGTTAATCTTAATTGTACTGGTAATGAAGAGAGTATATGGGATTGCCCCTCAAGTACACAAGGACAGGAATCCTGCACTGTAAACACTGATGTATCAGTTGCCTGTCATGGTATTTTTTACAAGTATTATTATTATTATTATTACATTTAAAATACACAGGTTTTGTTGTGGAGTATTCTGATTGTGCTAATGGTCAGATACAATTATCAAATGGAACAAGCAAAATGGAGGGAAGACTTGAATTGTGTTACAATCATATTTGGTTTGGAATATGTGCTAATTATAATAATTACTATGTTTCTGGAACTGTTTGTAACTCATTGGGTCATTCACAAAGCAAGCACAAATTAATTGTAATGATTTATTCCCAAATATGCTTATTATAGGTGCTACAAGACATTCTAGTTCATTTTTGGATTTACCAGGAATTCCATTGTTTCCTTTTGAGTTCTCATGTTCTACCATCACAGACTCTTTGTTGAATTGTTCAAAAGAAGTTATTGGTTGTTACAGCAGTACATCCTTTTATGGCTATAAATATTCAGGAGTAACTTGTCATGGTAATATAAGCTGTACTTAAACTTGAATTACATTCTTACAGATAGGTGCCTTCATGGTGACATTAAACTCTCAGGTTCAGGATATAGCTCTATTGGTGTAATTCATGTATGTGTAAATGGTGTTTGGGGGACTGTCTGTAGCAATGGCTTTGATGATGCTGATGCTAGTGTAGCTTGTGCTCAATTAGGATTCTCACGTTATGGTAGATAGTGCTTAATATGTTTTTAAGTATAGATCTACTTCCCTTACTGGCAGGTGTTTTACATAATCTGGATAGATATTATGACTCTTATCATGACCACCCTATACATTTTTATCATTTAAATTGTACTGGAACTGAATTAAGTATTTGGGAATGTCCATTTAATAATACTGAACAAAATTGCTATTATGCTGCACATGTGATATGTCAGAGTAAGTTGCTGATGTTATAAGTGAGTTATAATGTCTATTGAAGTCAATGATGCCACTGTTGATACTTCATGTACAACTGGTGATGTTAGATTAGTTGGTGGTCCCAATGAGTATGAAGGAAGAGTTGAAATATGTTACAATCAAATGTGGGGAACTATTTGTGACCATTACTGGGATACAACTGACGCTAATGTTGTTTGCAAACAGCTTGGCCATCAGACAATCGGTAGTAATGTTTAATATCCTCGTTTCCTTTATAATATTTTATTGTAGGATCAGTATCATTACGTGGCAGTTATTATGGACAAGGGCAAGCTCCATATGTTATGGGAGATATGCATTGCTCCAGTAGTCACAGTTCACTAATGGATTGTAATCAAGACTTTAGAAGTTACAGAACACCGTATTGTGGTATAACTAACACAGCAGGTGTTGTATGTTTAGGTAAACATTATAAAATGAACATATTTGTCACCTTTAATTAATTATAACAGGATCCTGTAGTAATGGTGATGTAAGACTGAGTGGATCATCAGTGACATATGCTGGTCGTGTTGAACTGTGTGTTGAGAGAACATGGACTACACTGTGTGATCAAACATGGGACTTTAATGATGCTGCAGTGGCTTGTAGACAACTTGGATACTCTTCATATGGTTAATACATTTAGATTACCAGTATACTAATTATTAATATCATTATAGGTGCTATGCCAACATACCATTGCTATACTGAGGGACAACTGTCATTTGGTATTACTAATCTTGGTTGTACAGGCTCAGAACAACATATTTTTAACTGTACACACAGTAGTCCATATTTATATAACTGCAAGTCACATAATGATGCTGGCTTAATTTGTCAAAGTATTTATATTACAAAATATATTTTAGGTAATGATGATTATATTTATAGAAACTGTGCAGCAATCTAATTGCACTGATGGTGAGATAAGATTGGTTAATGGTAGTGGTCCTCATGAAGGAAGAGTTGAAGTGTGTATTAATGAAGCATGGGGTACTGTCTGTTCTAATGGCTGGAGTAATACTGATGCTAATGTAGTCTGTAAACAATTAGGATATTTACCAATAGGTTTGTATAATAGTATGATTAAATTCAATATTCAATCATTATAGGTGGAAGAGCAAGATCTGGTAGTGATCATTTTGGTCCAGGAGTTGGTCCAATACTGATGGCTAGTGTTGATTGTACTGGTAATGAGGAATCATTAATAGAGTGTAGGACAAGATCATGTGATGCCACTATTTGTTCTCATCATAATGATGCTGGGGTCACCTGTGAACGTAAGTAAAATACACTTTATTATTAATATCATTCTTTTATTTATAGGTAATTGTACTAATGGTGAGATTAGATTAGGTGATGATGCTGTCCTAAGGGGAAGAGTTGAAGTGTGTATTAATAACATATGGACTACAATCTGTGCTAGCTATTGGACTGACAAAGAAGCTACTGTGATTTGCTCTCAGCTAGGATACTCACATTATGGTAAATTAAATCCAAATTGTGAAAGGCCTAAACATAAGTATGGTTGGATATACAGGTGCAGTGGCTACTCGTGGGATGTTTATTGATTATGAGTGGCCAATTGGCATCTATAAACTAAACTGTACTGGAGATGAAGCAAACATATGGAAGTGTATGTATCATACAAGTGGCAATACATATGGACTTGATTGTTCACAAGGCACTGATGCATCAGTATTCTGCATGCGTAAGTAAAAGTGATAGTATAGCTTTTAATTTAAATTCTTTTCCAGCTAATAATACACAGTATGTTAATTGTACTAATGGTGATGTTAGACTTGTTGGAGGTGATGTATTGAATGAAGGCAATGTACAAATATGCTACAATAATGCATGGGGATCAGTATGTGATAACCAATGGGACTCTAGTGACAGTAATGTGGTATGCTATCAATTAGGACTACAACCTTTTGGTAAAAATAATAGTTATAATGCTAACTTAATATTATTATTATACTCTTGTTATTATTTTACAGGATCACAACCTTTTACTAACAATTATTTCAGTGTCAGTGACAATCCTTCATTTGTGATCGGAGCCTTATCTTGTTCAGGATCAGAGGAATCACTGTTAGATTGTTCAAGGCACACAACTTCTGGTGCATTAATAAACTGTCAGAGTTATGAAGTTGCTGGAGCTCGCTGTATTGGTTAGCCAATAATCTAATGAGACAATTTTGATTATAAGAATAGGAAGTTGTACTCATGCCTAAATACGTTTGCAAGGAACTAGTAGTCATCTTATAGGTGAAGTTGAAGTGTGCA
>NW_003549588.1:4402-5394 GCF_000090795.2 Amphimedon queenslandica | reverse complement strand
AAATAAATAATAATTAACAGTGCAAAACATTGAACTCCTTGATAGTTGAGTTTCTTTTTCATCAGAGGACTCTTCTTGGAGTTATTATAATTTTAATGAAAAAAATCAAGAATTTTGTGGTCAAAAGGTAACAAACCGCCTAGTCAGCAATTTTTTTGCTTAGCAACAATACAATAAAATGGCATTATTGCTACGCCCACGCGGAAGTTTCCAATCCCTTTCATTTACTCTACTATCTATGTCGCCATTAATTTTATTGTGACCACTCCCACTTTAATGAAAATTGACTTGGGGTTCCAACCACTGATTAGGCTGACTTCCTCCAATTAACGTTAATTATCAATTGCAACATTTTAATGAAATTTCACAAAATTGACAGTCCATGCTGTCATGTCAGAGAATGATTTATATACACAAAAAATATTAACAAACACAAAAAGACAAAATAGAACACAATAATAATTTCATTTCACGCTTCACAACAAGTCTTTAATACATTCCTCCCATGCCGCCCATACCACCCATTCCCCCTCCGGCTGGCATTGGTGGATCCTCCTTTGGTATTTCAGTGACTACCACATCAGCTGTAGAGAGAAGGGATGCCACGCCAGCAGCATCTTGAAGAGCTGAACGCACCACTTTAGTTGGATCAATAATACCTAAATACAGACTAGTAAATACAGAAAAAGAGGGAAGGATATTATAAGGTACCTGCTTGTATCATGTCTACGTATTTGTCATGGAGTGCATCATAGCCTTCGTTAGGGTCTGGGGACTGGAGGAGTTTATTCACAACTCTCTCTGAGTCTACTCCAGCATTCTTTGCTATAGTCTTGCAGGGAGCAGTGAGAGCTGCCTTGACAATGTTCACACCAGACTCCTCATCATTGGACTCTGAGGTAACATTGTTCAGTGAAGGGATACACCTGTGAAATAAAAAAATAAAGGACCTTCCAGAAAAAACGGAATTCTATCGCAAGTTAAGTTTCTAC
>NW_003549588.1:0-3152 GCF_000090795.2 Amphimedon queenslandica | reverse complement strand
ATCCTACTTAATCTTGTTTTTTTAAATTTTTTATGTTCTTGTTTGTGTTGATTTTTTAATAATATTTCTTTAGTTGCCATTGTGATGCTTGTTGATTTTACACAAACAATAATTTTCTTTATTATTATTATATTATCATTGTTATGACTTTACATCATTTATGAGAGACAGCATTGAATAGACATGCTGAAGGAATATCAACTATCCTGATGACAAGTGAAATTAATACTAGTCTTGACACAAGTCCTTGTTCAAGAAGCTGTGAGCTAAGAGTGTCCATCTTCCCTGCATGTTATGTTGCAGCTATTCCTGTTCTTTAAGGCTGATGTCATTCATATTATCATTGCATATCATACATGAATTGTTTGTTTTTTAAAATAAAATAAAATCACACACTTGATAAAACAGTAACATGTAAGATTAATACCTTCTTTTAGCTGGAAACCTCCACTAAAGTATTGCAGTAGTTGATTCCAAGCATAGCTTGGTAAAAAATAACTTGCTTCTTCCAGAGCTGCAGATCTGAGCATGCGCGACCACACCCAAATTTTGGAGCACATGCTTCTTTAATTAACAAAATGGCAGCATGCAGCTAAGATGGCTCTATCCAGCGGTCACAATATCACTTTTTCTTTACTTGAAGAATGATCTGGTGGGACATGGACCTGCGCATAGACTTTTGGAGTAGATTGGTGTAAGAATTATCTTTGTAGCACCAACCAATACTGAGATACACACCGACAACTGGATTGACAGGACTTGATGATGATGAAGAAGATGATGAAGATGAAAAAGGTGGCTGAACAAAACGGCCGGTTCGCTGATTTTTAATTTCCTCTTAGACAGGGCCTAGAGCCACGCTAGTTGTACCATTGGAGTCCTCTGGTCAAGATGAGGTCCTCTATAAAGTCTGGTAAGCATAGGAGCTCGTTTTCCCGGTATAGCAAGGCAGCCATTTTGTTTGGGGGTGAATCCTACTTAGTAACGCTACCGCGTTACTAATAGTACAGGGAATTTGGCTTCATTTTTAAGTAACTTTAAAAATTCGCAAAAAAATCCAATTTTGATTGGAATTAGCTTAATCTTGCTACATAACATAAGAACATGTATATGTATCAGAAAACATTATAAAAATGGACAATTCTCTTCTAATCATTTTTGTCCAACTTTTATATCAGAAAATGTAATAAAAATGTAGAATTCCTTCCATTTCAGTTTTGACTTACTATTCCACCAGTTGCTATAGCTAAGTCAGTTAGTTGATTCTTTCTATTGTCACCGAACCCTGGAGCCTTGACAGCTGCAACTTGTAGCCCCACCTTTAACCTATTAATAATCATTAATAACTAACCACACCCACACACATGGTAGCACCTGTTCAGTACTAGTGTTGTCAGTGCCTCTCCATCAACATCTTCAGCAATTATAACGAGTGGACGACGTTGAGCATTAGCAAGCTCAAGAGCTGGGATCAGCATCTGGGCGGAGCTAATCTTCTTCTCCGAAAGCAAAAGAAGTGCATTCTCAAATTCAACCTTTTGTCCTACATTTTTTAAAAAGGAATAAAAAAATTATGGCTTATCTTTAAAAAATTATAAGAGATCTCAAAAATTATTTTAAAAATAAAACTATGGATACCTTTACTGGAGTTTATAAAGTAAGGTGATATGTATCCTCTGTCAAACTTCATTCCTTCGATCACTTCCAGCTCATCATTAAGAGTCTTGCCATCCTTAACTGTGATGACGCCATTCTTGCCAACCCTCTTCATTGCCGATGATATGAGATCTCCAATCTCTTTGTCGCCATTGGCAGAAATTGTAGCCACCTAAAAATTTTAAAAATACATATATATATACTATATCCCAGCTCAGTTTGGGACGGAAGTGGAAGCAGCTGCGTGGAATTTGAAAAATGTATCTACGTCACAAAATGACGTATTTTAATGATATTCATAGAAGCATGGCGGCTGTGTTGTTTCACTCTTAAAACAGTCTTGCTCTTCCTGATAAGCAGTACAATAGCTCCTGGAGTCAACTAGTCTTCATAAAGGCCATCATTATCAGAAGATCTTGCTCTGTTAGCTTTTTAAAACAAGAATTATCAGTTTGGGCAATCGACCACATGTTCTTATGTAAACTATGACGTAGATAATTTGTCATAAAACGTCATTTTGGTATGCCATTGGGTTTATAGGGAGAACCCAGTTCTCAGGGTTCCCAAGAGTTGAAAGACCCAAGATTTCACAGATTTTGATGGACTTTGGCGACTAAGAACCTGTGAAAGTTTCATCCTTATCCCACATTCCTATAAAAAGTTATTCCAGTTTTTCTTGTCCCAAACTCAACTGGGATATAGTATATAAGATAATATTCTAATTCCCTTTCTTGGCTTACTTGTGCAATCTCCTCTGGAGTTGTGACTGGTTTTGATAGATCCTTAAGTGCGGCAACTACAGCAGATACAGCTCTCTGAACTCCAGTCCTCACTTCATTAGGGTTGGCTCCGTTGCTCACACGAGTGAACCCGTCTTTAGCAATGGAGTGTGCTAATACAGTAGCTGTTGTGGTACCATCACCTATTGATAATAATAAAATTGTGAAGCTTTGATCTTTAAAATATGGACTGTTGCAGGGCTGCACATTAAGCTAATGTCAATGTTCCCACATTTGCACATCCTAAAACTACGGTGTAGCTAGAAATTTCTGTGGCTCAAAATTTCTGCTAATTTTGTGGATTTGGAAAAATCGCAGAAATTTAATCCTCAAAATTTTAGTAGACAATTTATTGGCCTATTTAAATTAAAAGGCATGGTAAATTTGCAAAAATAAAATCCGCAAAAGCTATTTTGATGGCGATTCGCAAAATATTTGGACCACAGAAATTTCTAGCTATACGGTATTTTTTAAAATTATTTATGACCCAACACCCAATTACAATTTATCTTGTATGTCTCTCATTATTGCAGAAGGTCTGATCATTTTAAATCTGACAATATGAATACTAATCATTGAGACGCTGTACTGCTATCACAAACACTTAATCTTCAAAATATTATCTTTTTCACCAAACCCTCTTCACAGACCTGCTTCCTCATTTGTGTTGTTGGCAACGTCTTGGACCAAACGAGCTCCTAAATTCTCTCTCTTGTC